>NC_045451.1:8879498-8939958 GCF_002776525.5 Piliocolobus tephrosceles
AAAGAAAGAAAGAAAGAAAGAAAGAAAGAAAGAAAGAAAGAAAGAAAGAAAGAAAGAAAGAAAGAAAGAAAAGAAAAAAAATAAAAAATAAAAAAAGCTCAATGAACTATAAGATAACTAAATAAAGTAAAGTAATACAAAATGTTAACAAATATTAACAAAATATTTCTTAATAAAGAAATAGAAACCACAAACTAAAACAGAGCAGACATCCTGGAACTGAAGAAATCAATGGAAAAATACTGAAAGCTTCTCCTCTAAGATTTGGTGTGAAACAAGGATGTCCCCTCTCACTACTTCTATTAACCAGAGCAAATAAACAAGAAAATAATTAAAAATTATTTAGTATTAGTAATTTAAAGTTATTTATTATTAGTAGTAGTCCCAGCTACTCAGGAGGCTGAGGTGAAAGGATCACTTGAGCCCAGGAGTTTGAGTCTAAAATGAGCTATAATTGTGCCACTGCACTGCAGCCTGGGCAACAGAGCAAGACTTCATCTTTTAACAACAAGGAGGGAGGGAGGGAGGAAGGGAAGCAGGGAGGGGGGGAGGGAGGGAAGGAGGGAGGGAGGAAGGAAGGAAAGAAGGAAAGAGAGGGAGGGAGATTTTAACAGGCAACTAACTGGAAAGAAAAAGTAAAATTATCTCTATTTACAGATGAGATGATATGATCATGTATAGAGAAAATTCTGAAGTCTGCAAAGACAACAAAAAATTATTGTCTTAATTCAGTAAAGTTGCAGAATACAAAATCAGAGTATAAAAAATCAGTGGAACCTTTATGAACAGATAAAAAATTATCTGAAAAGAAAAATTTTAAAATAACTCCATCTACAATAGCAATAAAATACTTAGGAATAAACTTAACCCTGGAGTTAAAAGACTTGTACACTGGAAAATAGAAAACATTGATGAATAAAATTACAGAAGACACAGTGAAATGGAAAAGCATCCCATGTCCATGGACTGAAAGAATTATTATTAAAATGTCCACACTAACCAAAGAACTCTACAGATTTAATGAAATCCCTAGCAAAATTCCAATTGAATTTTCCTCAGAAATAAAAAAAAAAATCAATTCAAAGGTGTATGTAGAACCACAAAAGACCCCCAAATAGTCAAAGGAATCTTGATAAAGAAGGACAAGGCTGAAGACATCATACTACCTGACTTTATATTATGAGGCTATAATAATCAAGACAGTGTGGTATTGGCATAAAAGTAGACACATAAACAAATGGAACATAATAGAGAGCCCAGAAATAAATCCATGCATTTACAACGCACTGATTTTTGAAAGGGTGCCAAGAACACACAACGGAGAATAGTCTTTTCAATAAATGGTTCTGGGAAAACAATATTCACATACGAAACAATGAAATTGGACCCTTTTCTCGTACCATATACAAAAATATACTGAAAATGAACTAAAGACTTAAACACAAAACCTAAAACTGTAAAACTACTAGAAGAAAACATAGGGAAAAATCTCCATGACCATTTTTTTTTTTTAGATATGATTAAAAGCACAGGCCACAAAAGCAAAAATAAACAAGAGTGATTGCATCAAACTAAAATTCTTCTACAAAACGAATGAAAACTCAATGGAGTGAAAAGACAACCTACAGAATAAGAATATTTCCTAATTATTGTGTGTCTATATATGTATACAATATGTATATAATAATGTATATATGTATATACACATACATATGTATATACACATACATATATACATTATTATATATGTATATCTAATAAGAGGCAAATATCCAAAATATATAAGAAACTTAACTCCATAGCAAAAAAAAACCTGATTTAAAAATAGGCAAAAGACCTGAATGCATATTTCTCAAAAGAAGACATACAAAAAAACTAACATGTATGAAAAGGTGCTGAACATCACTAAGCATCAGAAAAATACAAATCAAAATCACAATAACCACAGTATTAGAATGGCTATTATTAAAAACACAAAAGGTACCAAGTGTTGGTGAAGATGTGGAGAAATGGGAAACCCTTATATACTACTGGTAGGGATGTAAATTGACACAGCCATTAATGAAAAAAGTATAGAAATTCTTCAAAAAATAAAAAAACAAAAAGTAGAACTGCCATTTGACCCATCAATCCCACTTCTGAATATATATCAAAAGGAAATAAAATCAGTATAATGGAGAAACATCTGCACTTTCATGTTCTTTGAAGCATTATTTACAATAGCCAAGATACAGAATCAACCTGTGTTCATCAAAGATGAATGGATAACGTGGGATATATACATATATATATATATATATAGAGAGAGAGAGAGAGAGAGAGAGAGAGAAGGTTAACAATCTATACTTTCAAATCACTAGCTCAGTTAAAGTTTAAAATATATACATATATATATATATATATATAGGATATTATTCAGTCTTTATAAAAAGAAATTCCTGCCATTTGCAACAACATGGATATACCTGGAGAACGTTAGGCTAAGTGAAATAAGCCAGACATAGAAAGACAAATAATACATGACCTCACTTATATCTGGAATCTAACATAGTCAAACTCAATGAAACAGAGAGTAAAACGTTGGTTGTCAGAGTTGGGGAAGGAGTAGGGGAAAATGGGGAGATGTTGGTCTAAAAGTATAAAATTTCAGCTATTCAAGATGACTAAGCTCTGAGATCTAATGGACAACACGGTGACCATAGTTAATGCTACTGTATTGTACTCTTGACATTTGATAAGAGGGTAAATCTCAGGTGTTCTCACCACAAAATAAAAAAAAAAAAAGAAACCGGTAGCTAGCTACATGAGGTGATAAGTATATTAATTAGCTTGACTGTGGTAATCATTTCACAATGAAGATGTATATTAAAACATCAAATTGTATACCTTAAATATGTACAATTTGTGTCAGTTATATCTCAATAGAGCTAGAAATAGTCATTAATAGAACAGTGATGCTTGACTGCATTCCAACTTGGAGGTAAAAAGCTTAGTATGTGTCAACATTCTGTCAACGAATTTATTCACTGTCTCAGATCTGTAGTAGATGGGTAATTGCAGAACTGAAGAAGTGCAAATGAATGCCAGGCCCTATGCCAAGTATTTTATCAACATGATTTTACTTAACTCTTAAAACACATCTTTAAGCAAAGCTGTAAAAGAGCAACAAATTTTTCCCGTCACAAACACAGTAAAAGGCAGAGTTTAAAATTCTAACTCATATGTGTCTCACTTAAAACTCTATCGTCTTTTGAGTATAGCACTATGTTGAAATATATATTCTTAAATATTATAAAACATTGAAATATAGAGAGGTTACAAATTTAGACATCTGCGCACTATACTGTGACCACTCAACTACGTTAAGCAAGGAAGATCACACAAATCTGTCAACTGTACGGAAAAGGATGAAAATCTTCCTTTGTTACACTGGAAGTATTGGTGCTTTTGCTACGATTAAATCCACAGAACCACCCTGCTCAAATAAAAATCAGCTCCTCTATGAGTTGTCATATATTCCCATGCCTCAAGTAAGGCCCATTCTTCACATTAAACAAAACGCTGAACTAAGTAGATTAGCAGGAGTTTTATTTTTTTCACTTATTTATTCTTTATTTATTTTGTCTCATTACATATGAAAAATTCTCTGCTGCAGTTTAGAAAAAAGCTTCTCAGGTCAAATAACATACTATCTCAAGTGAGCCAAGAAGGTTAACAATCTATACTTTCAGAGCACTAGCTCAGTTAAAGTTTAAAATAACCCTCTGAAGACAGCAGAACTAGTTACCATGTTACCACTGTGCAGATGAGGCCTAAAAATTTTAGTCGCTTGCCCAAAGTCAGAAGGCTAGTGAGTGTAGCCAGAGTTGCTTTGAGGGAGGGGAACGTCTCCTTGCTTTAATAATCTGTGAGTCGGGATCAGTTTTGACTCTGCTGTAATTAAAATCAGTCCAGTGAAAATTTGTGTTAGATGGGTTAATAGTGATAATTATTTAATATATCACACTGATAGCTAGTCTTTTCCCTAAACATTAGTTGGTGTGTTGTCAGGAGCTATATGCTAACTTTCATCTTACCATTTAAAAAAATTCTAAAAACACCTAACAGATACATCAAGAAACCAAATATAGATGATTTCAGATTAGGCTTGTAACTACTCTCAGTTGATTCTTAAGTTTTAAAACAATTGTAGATAGAAGTAAGTTTGGGGTTAAACAATAAACTTTGTAGCTCAGATTTCATTAATTTGATGTATTTTTTCTTTCAAGATTAAATTTAATTCACATGACTATCAAAGAATAATAATAAAATATATTAAAGTATATTTGTTTATAAGTAAAGGTTATTGCAAGTCTCATTTGGTTACAAAAATTACTATTTGCCAAGAATTAAGCTTGCAACTGCTCTCAGTTAATTCTTAATTTCTTCTATCCAAGAGGAAAATTGAAATGATTGAATCAGATAACATCACCATCTATCTTGGCAGCACATACAAAAATTATCAGACCACATCCATTATTCTACCAGTTCTGGTTCGTGTTGTTTTTGCTTTCTGATAGCTGACTCCTTGCTTATAAAATGTTAGAGAAAGTTCTCATTAAACTTCAAAAGAAACTTTTCGGAGATAAATAAATCTGTCCACTTCACTGGGATCTTGGGAAACAGATTTCTTTACAGGTCTAGGCTATTATACTGTGCACTGAATTTGAGAATTCAGAACAGCTATCAGAATGCATTTTGTGTAGTGATGATGCCTGTGGAGTCTAGACAGAGAGAGGGCGAGCCATTCCTTCAACTGCTCCCACCCTCTCTCAGATGGATCCGGGTTCGTGCAGGAAGGACACGGCATAGTCACAGGTAACTCAGAGGAGTTTTACAAAAGGAGAATTTACAATGCAAGGAGAACTAACAAACATTGATGAAGCAAGAGTGGATAGTCTACCATCAGGAAGAGGCCTGATAGGTAAAGGAGAGAACATTGCTGGACCCCTGAGGGAGAGCTGTGGCCAGGAACCCAGGTACTGGCCCCCCATACTGCCTGGCATACAAGATCTGACTTCCTTGCTCCCAGCTCCTGATGACACCTCCCACTGGCCAAGACCTATCAGAAGCCAGAGGGTGGCAGCATCCCCTGCAGCCAATAAGAGTCAGACTCCCAGGGGACAGTGCAAGGCAGAGAAGGGCAGAAAGTAGGTGTAGAGGGGCCACCAGAAAATAACCAGGACCACCCCCAACTAAGAACACCCAGCAGTAGAGAAGTTCCCAAACAGGTTTGGGAAAGGTGTAAGGAGAAGGACAAAATGACAGCCAGTAATGACAATGTGAACATAGTGGGAAGACCAGGTTATACTTTACCAAGCTTTGCATTAAGATGATAAGTTACAGAATTGGTAGAAATTATCATTCTTATTTTACAGATGAGATAACTGAGGTGAAGAAAAGTTAAATAAATTGCCAAAATTAATACAAGTAAGTGGCAAAATGGAGATTTAAATTAATGCTTTCTGATATCAAATCATGTGCTTTTCAAGCAGAGAACCCACACCCCTAGCAATATGTGAGAAGCCATTTGATTTAACACTGGTCTGAGAGGTAGCCCTAGTAAGAAAAATCAGATGTTATTCAACCCTGCTTGCATTTAGATTAGAAGTAACTGGAGGTCCTTCAGACTTGAGTAACCAAGAAATCCATTAAATAACATGAAGAACAAGACTAGTCCTGGAAAGTTTGCTTTTTCTTTGCCTTTCTTTGACTGAAAATTTGCCACCGAGGCATTTTATTCTCTTTGCCAGAGGCATTTCTAGCATTTGAGAGAAAAGACTGTCATTTATACAATCCTGGAGTGGTTAATATTTATGATCAGTTGCCTGCTACCTTCTTCCCCAGGGTATCTTGAGCTAATTTTTAGAGTATAATTCTCAAAATGCTTTCTAAAAATAAGAAAAATAGTATGTGTCACCAATCTGTTTTTCATTTGGCCTCAATAAACTCCTCTCCACTAATACCTTTCAATTGTCCAACTATTCTTCAAAGAAAAGACAATTTCTTTTATCTTTCTAATCTTAAGGAAAACATTCATATTAACTGGATTTATCACTTGGTGATCAGACCATATAATCTGAATTAGGAAACTATTTTGGCAAAAAATGAAAACAATTGTTTTTGTTGTAATTTTCATGGAAATATCGCTGTGGAAATTCCTTTCTATCTAATAAATGAGGAAGGTCACCTACTGAGACTCCAGTACTTATATGTCATTTGCCTGAGAGTGCACACATTAAATATCTCATTGGTCACATTAAATATCTCAATCTTAAATTTTGGGTTGATTCCATTAAGTCTTTCTATAGTCATGAAGGAGCAACATGGATATTGTATCTCTATGACAGAGTTATGTTAAAATACTGACTCTGTAATGGTCATTGGCTAGGTACTGTTGGGAGGTGAGGACAGAGAAGACGTAAGGAATAAAAGAATGAAATGCACACACATATGAATTCACATATGTGAACACATAAAGAGCACACAGGTGAACACACGTGCATATGAACACTTACGGACCATGCACAAATCACCTTGGAACTAAAGGGCTTCACCATCAGATGGGGTGAATCTCTCCTTCAGGCTAACAGACAAGTCACACACACAATCATTAATTTGTAGAACAACACACGCACCATTATGTCATTTCTGTAACTCACACAAAAGATAACACGGTCCATTTTATGTGGGGCCATGTATATGCGTACAGAAATAAAAGTGGCCTACTGGGATATTCCCACACTGAGAACAGTGGTTCATCCAAAGAGCGTGGAATGGAAGAATGGAGAGTAGTGATCAGAGATTTGACCCTTATCTATGCTACATCCCCTTTTGTAAGAAGAAGAAATTTTCTTAATTTTGGTGTATTTTTTGAAAACATTTGCAATAAGTCAAGTATTCTAATAGTGGTGTATACACGGTAATGTCAGCACAGATGAAGGAAAGGTTAAATGTTTATGCATTCTTGGAAGCCATCTTAGAGGAGGTGCTATTTGAATTCAGTCTTAAAGATAAATAAGAATTTTATTATAAGAAATATGAGGGTGGGGGCATATCCAAAGAAATGCAATAAAGTATTTAAAGACCAAAAAAGGGGACAAAACATGGTGTATAAACATTTTGGTGTGGCTCACAAGGAGAATGTGTATGCAGGGGAAATGAACTAGTGAAGAAGAGTTACTGTATTTGAAAGAGGCTTGCCTGTCAGATGAGACTTTAGAATCACTTTTAACCCATGACCCCTTAAACAGAAATATCTCCTGCCTTCTTTTAATGTTAATTGAAATTGCACAAAAAATGTAAATATTGCAAACTAAAAATGAAACAAAGTAATAGTAGCTTTAGAATCCCACACGCAATCATATTATCTGCTTTTGCTGGTTACAAGTTTTCTATTCTATGCATCACAGAAGAAAGAGGAAACAGTTAGCTGACATGCAATATTGAACCACTTCTACTGCTTTATTTCCATAGGGACAATGAACACAGAGCAACTTCCCAATTACATACAAATTAAAATAACAAGGCAATACCCAAAGCCTGCCAGAGCACACCATTTTACCTCATAATCAAATCCTAAAAAAGATTTTCTAGAAGTTAACTATATCAAATGAATCAAACATTAATTTTTTAAAATTAAACTTCTCTGGGATATTGACAAAAACTTGGCATCTCTGAGGAGAGTTTTGCATGAGCTTCCTTCTCGGCCAGAGCACGCGAGGTCACGGATTCATTCTCTGGATTGCGCTTTCCCCACCTGAGCTGTGCTTTTCTCCCTTTCAACCACTGTCAAGCGGGTGCTCTTTGAGATCTTCACTGAGGGATGAGACATTTGGTGTTGTGATTTTGTTAGCTGGGGCTGGAGCTTATATATGGATGCTGTAGGGCTTTTTTCCCATCAGTTTCAGTTTCAGCATATTTGAAGCGTGAATATATTTGCCAAATTTGCTAAGCTCTTTTGAAAATTATCATTTTTGGAGGTTTGAAGCATTTGGTACTTTTCCCTGGTGTTCTGAAACCAGAACAACTTCAGGTTGCAAATCTGGGCAAGCATATTTCTATTTGACAAGGTTGCAGCGTGTTTTCCATGAGCTGATTTCAATAATGTATAAGCAGTCTAGTCCAGGTCCCTTGAGCCAAGCTTTGTGGTTCACCAAATTAAATATATATGTGTGCGTGTGCAGGTCTGTGTGTGTGTGCGTATAATTAATATATATTATAAATATATATATTTAATTAATATATATTATAAATATATATATTTAATTAATATATATTATAATTAATATATATATATTAGATCTTTACGAAAGAAGCAGTAGCCAGTGCATAGAATGGATGGATGGGCCCGAAGCAAGGATCCTGGAATAGTTCTGCCACCTAGTTCCCTCAGAGTCTAATCCACACTCTGTCCTCACGAGCCTAGGCGAACATTTCTTCTGGAGGAATCCGTGTTAATAGCTCCTCCTAGAACACGGCTCAGCTGTGCGGATGTCGTCTTATCAACCACAAGCAAACATGGGAGTAGGGAGCTGTGTGTCAGTGAATCCTGCGCATGGGAAAATTGTTCTATCAGCCACAGTAGTATGTAGCAGGGCTACATTTTTTTTTTTTTAATAGTGCCTGCCCTTCTTGACTGTCCAAGCAGAACAAAATTCTCACTGAACCAGTAAACTAGCCAAGGAAGCATGTGTCAATCACATTGATGACTTACTTCTAAGACTCTCGCTGAGTACAAACGTTCAAACTACCATTGGTTAAACTGTTATCTTACTTAGAGGGAAGAGCTAAATAAATCAGAGTAGTCTTCTTAAGGAGTTATCGTTTGATTTATAATACATACATTGGGACAAAATATATTTATCATCTCCACTCTAAAAATGAGTAAGTTATTGGTTTCATTTTTTCCCTCCCTAGAATACAGAAAGCATCTTCAGAAGAAATTCCCAAACACAGTGGGAAAAGAGCTTCATTTAAAAAATGTTCAGGTCCAGTGGGACGATATTCGTAATCTGAAGTTTTAAAATTCTGATAGACATTCAAATGGCATCATTGTGGAAAATAAGCAAATTCTATTTGTCATTCAGGATCCTCACATTGTAATTTGAACAATCTACTAATCAACAGTTTTTAATTAACTGCATTACTCACAATGGACTCTCACCCTGGATCACTAAACAGGGTTTTCAAAGCTAAAATTTGGTAACAAATGATCTAATCCATTCCTGAAAGAAGAACTTGTTTCCTTCCTTTGACTTTCCACCAGAAATCCCTATTACAAAGCCAGCATAGCTGGCATTTTACCAGCTCATGCTCCAATCAGGTTTTTTCTAAATTAATTCATTACATCAAAGAATCTTATTCAGCTGCAAAGCTATCATCAGCTTTATCGTAATCTTCAAGACTTGAGAAAAATTCAGATATTTTTCTACAGATTTTTTAACCACATATGCTATGCATATACTAGCAGTTGGGAAAAAACTGCTTTGCTATAAAATTCATCACAATAAGTAACACAAGAGTAATAATGTCATTCCTGGCATATCTTACATTTTGATATGCTAAATTATTAATTCAGTGGTTGACATTGTGATGATTGATTTTATGTATCAACTTGGCTCAGCCTTGGTACCCAAACAGTTGGTCAAAAATTATCCAAGGCCAAGCGTGGCAGCTCACACCTGTAATCCCTGCACTTTGGGAGGCTGAGGTGGGAAGATTGCTTGAGCACAGGATTCAAGATCAGCCTCTACATGGCAAGACCCAGTCTCTATTAAAAAATTTAAAAATTAACTGGGCATAGTGTTCCATGCCTGTGGTCACAGCTACTCAAGAGGCTGAGGCAGGAGCACTGCCTGAACCCAGGAGTGTGAGACATGTAATCAGTAGAAATAGAACCAATAGCGTGTGTGTGTGTGTGTGTGTGTGTGTGTGTGTGTGTGTGTGTGTGTCTGTATGCATGTCTATATATAAATTTTGATCTTTTTCAAGAAATTGGCTTGCAATTTTGGAGGCTGGCAAGTCTGAAATACGCAGAGTAGGCTGGCAGCTAGAGGCCCAGGAAGAGTTGACAGAGCAGTCTGAGCCTGAAGGCCATCTGCTGTCAGAATTCCCTCTCTTCTTTGAGGTTAGTCTTTGTTCTGTTTAGGCCTTTAACTGATTATATGAGGCCTCTCTACTTATAAAGAGTAATCTGCTTTACTCAAAGTCTACTGGTTAAATGTTAGCCTTATCTAAAACATACCTTACAAAAATATCTAGGATTTTTTTTTTTCTTTGAGACAGGGTCTCACTCTGTTGCCCAGGGTGAAGTGCAATAGTGTGATCATGGCTCACTGCAGTCTAAAACTCCCTAACACAACTATATATCCAGATAAATTCATATTCTGGAATTTCTTCACAATTTCCACTGCAGGTAAAATCTGGAAGCCATTATAATAAATTTTTATGAGGTTTCCTCAGAAATATGGCATTTAAAAAATTGTAATTAGAAGTGGACATTCTCAAATTATACCTTTAAATGGGGTTTGCACAAGCATGACTTGAATATTATTCAAGTAGTCAAGAAGGCTATGCAATATTATTGTGTAGAACTTTTAGACTAAAATATTCCCCAAATCACAATCCTTTTCTTGTCAATACATGTGAATCAATACTGGATATAAGCTTTGAAAGTTTTTTTAATTGTATATTTCTATTATCAGCTACCTAAAAGGGGGAACATAGGAGTAATGACCCGTCACTCTTACAGAAATCATGCTAGCTGTTGCCAGTGATAGGTAGAAGTCTTCCAAACATGCACTCTTTTCTGACCCATGGAAAAGAAACTTTGTGTTTACTTTTAGTGTATACCTAAACCCACAGTCTATTACTAATCAGCAATTGGTAATGCCCCAAATTAAATATAAATTATTTTATGTTGACAATCTTCTGGCATTTAACCAGCAAAGCCAAGGATGAAAACTAACTCCTGAGGAAGATGGAATAAAATGCAATATGCTTCTCAGGGTTCAAAGACGCTTTACATATACCTAATTAGAATAGAAATAGTAAATTTTAACAGAAATTTTTTAAAAACTTGACTAATGCTGGTTATGTGCATAGGCATATTTGTAATTTGCTAAAAAGAAGTCATTTGATTGGCAGTCATAGAGTTGATTCAATGGTTCAAGGCCGTCAAACCTAGGCTCCTTCAACCTTCTGTTTTAGGGTGTTGGCTTTGTCCTCAGGCTTGAATCCTCATTGTCACAAGATAGCTGCCATACCTCCAGCCATCACTCCCAACACAGGAAGCAAAGAGGCAGTCAAAAGAACAGATTTTCTCATTACGGAATTACAATATTTCTCTCAAGAAGAAATATTTTTCTAGAGAAGCCCAGAGGACTTCATAGATCACTGCCCAGAACTGGGTCACACGGCCCCCTAGGACAATCACTGTCACAGGGAACTAGAATTACTAGCATTCTCTGAGACTCACCATGATTTATCTACCAAATTCAAGCACTTTGCCACATGAACAAAACTGGAATTTTGTTAGCAAGAAAGAATTGTAGCATAGGCCGGGTGCGGTGGCTCACGCCTGTAATCCCAGCACTTTGGGAGGCCGAGGTGGGCGGATCACGAGGTTGGAAAATGGAGACCATCCTGGCTAACAAGGTGAAACCCCGCCTCTACTAAAATTAAAAAAGAAACAAAAATAATAATAAAAAAATAAAAAAAAATTAGCCAGGCGTGGTGGCAGACGCCTGTAGTCCCAGCTACTTGGGAGGCTGAGGCAGGAAAATGGCAAACCCAGGAGATGGAGTTCACAGTGAGCCGAGATTGTGCCACTGCACTCCAGCCTGGGCTACAGAGCAAGCCTCCATCTCAAAAAAAAAAAAAAAAAAGAACTGTAGTATAAACATTGGGTGGGCAGCCAATGGGCCCACAGTAACTGCCTGCCTTAAATCAGTCACCTTGTAGACTTGCATAAAATCCTTATCCATAATTAACAAACATGACACACTCTTTGTAATAGTAGGGTTTATATCAAATATTTTCTCATTCTACATTCAACATATTTCCACTTGCCATGAAAATGTTGCCAAGCGTTTCTTTTGTTTTTATTTAGCATTTTAGTGTTTTAATTCGTATAATGAAATTGTGTAAGATTTTACTTGTATAAAATATAAATTAATGCAATTCAGTAAAATTTGTCAAACCACTCTATACCTTTATTCAAACATGCATTTTCCTTGCCAGCTAAAGAATCATTAGCTCAGAATGCACCCTAATATAATGCCATCTGAGGGTTTTGAGTGGGAAATGGCAAAAGTTGAACCACAGACATGGAGGAAGAACCAGAGTTAGAAAGATAATTCCATCAAGGGACAGATAATGCAGGCCAAGGAAGCTGCAATAAAAATAGGGGGAAGGCCAGGTGTGTGGCTCACACTTGTAATCCCAGCATGTTGGGAGGCCGAAGCAGGCAGATCACCTAAGGTCAAAAGTTCAAGACCATCCCGGCCAACATAGTGAAACCCCGACTCTACTAAAAATACAGAAACCAGCCGGGCATGGTGGCACATGCCTGTAGTCCCAGCTACTCATGAGACTGAGGCAGGAGAATCACTTGAACCCAGGAGACAGAAGTTGGAGTGAGCTGAGGTTGCGCTACTATACTTCAGACTAGGCAACAGAGTGATACTCCACCAAAAAAAAAAAATTAAAAATTAAAAAATAGGGGGAGAAAGCCTAGAAAGATATTCAGGAGCTCCAGTGACAGAAATTTTTGATCAGATAGGAAGCAATTACTGCACTATACAAAGCCTGGGCTTTGGGTGAGGTACACCTGAGTCTCAGTCGTGATCCTTCTGCTCACTAACTGAGGTTTTGAACAAGTGATTTTTCTTTCCTAAACCTGAGTTTCATCCAATATAAAATAGGAATAAATGAGAATGCTTCACAGTAGTCAATACTAAATGACACAATATATAACATGTCTGGCCCCTGTTGGGTATTGAATAAATAAAATAGTAGCTGAATATGATGGTGATCATGATGCTTGTTTCTAGGATAGAAGACAAGTAGATGGTATTCAATTAGGATATGAAATATAGTGGAAGATGAGGCTGAGAAGGAACTGTCACAAGTTCAGTTTTAGCCTGCATTGTATTTTGTTTGTGTTTATTACATCCTCGTAAAACGTAGAACACAATGTTGGACACAGAGGATTCTCTGTCCAGTGCACCTCCCTGACTCTGAGAATGCCACCCCTCCCAGCTGACACGGGTCACTCTCAAGTTCGCCCAAGTTATAACAAGAGTACTTGGCCACCCTAACCCTCAGTTTCTTCATCTGAAATGGAGAAAATGTTACCCAACCAACAATATAAATAGAAAATGTATATAAAATACATAACTACCAGCTGCATAGATAATCAATTAAAAAAATTCTTCCCTTTCTTTCATCTTAAATGCTCACCCCAAAATTGCCAGTAGATTTTGAAGGAGGAGTTCCAGTTGACCCAATTTATAGACCAGTAGGAGTTCTAATGCCAGAAGTTTAGGAGTTCCAATTCCAGTTATTTACACAGGGCCTATGCAAGCCAAGGTCTGTATGGATTTTAATACAACTAATGCCACTTTGTTAACACAATTAATACTTTTTCTACTACTTATTAAAATTGACATCATGGCTTTTAGCTATCCCTTACATTACATAATTTGTGGATCAGTTCTCTCACCAGGCTTGCAAAAGCAGTTTACTGTGATCAAGTTCACTCTCTGTAAATATCCACCAAATGTGCTATAAGAGGAAGCCTGCAATAACTAATCTTGCTGATAAACCAATGGGCAGGTCTCATATCTTCTTATCCATGTTTTTCCCTACCTAGTGCCTCACTTATAATAAACATTCAACAAATGTTTTGCAAATAAATGAGGCAGATAACTTTTAGAAGAAACTTCACCCCAAAAAAATTCAATTCACAAGTGGAGCAATATTTCAAAGACCTAAATGCAATCTAAGGTAAAGGGAATGAACACTACTATATCATTTCTAGCAAAATGATTCACTATTATGAGACTATCCAAATGTAATTAACTAATTTAAAAAAATACATGCATCTTTCAAATTTTCCATTTTTTAAACCAGTAATACAAGATGGTAAATCATAACCATTGATCATTCCCAGGTAACATTTTGACTTGCTAAAACAGCAGTCCTTCATATTTTCAAAGGATAAAAATCCATTGGTGAAAGGAAATTCTTCTATACCACACAATTTTGAAGAAAAGAGTACTGAGGCTGTAAAAAATTATATAGAATATTTCCATATCCCTTTTTTCAAAATTGATATAATTAACGTTAACAGTAATAGCTAAATAAAGAAAAACAATTTTAAAGAATGCTGTGGATATTCTGGGTATAGGAGTGGCCATTAAAATAGCTGCAAATAATAATGAAGCATAAATGATAATAGGTATTGATAATTAACATGCAAAAAAGAATATATCATTGTCACTGTCCACCTGAGCCTTCATTCCTGAAAGCACTGAAAGCAAGAGCCAAAGCTACCTATTGAAGAGGCTAAAAAATGATTGTCAAGTCAGGAGTAAGCTCCCATGTCATGCTGATGTTTAAGATTCTAAATACTAAAGAATACATTAATAAGGTACTGTCTTGGTTCATCTGGTTTAGCAAATTTATTCTCTAGAATATGAAATTCTATTGATTATATCAGCACCAGAATTATACAAAAGTGATTGAGAATGAGGCTTTAAGATAGCCTCCTAATAATCTGATTATGATATGCCACATCCCACTTTGCAACCCATATATCTATAAAGACAAAATCTGAATCACATGTAAAAGCAAACTATTAGTAAACAATTCGCATGAGTCTGAGAAAATTTCTAACTATAGAGTAGATAACACTTCAGTTTTAAACATGATCAGTGACTTATATCCAACTTGTTCTCAGAAATGTCATCTTATAAGTTGGTATAACTAACCCAGTTCAGAAAGATGGAATATACAACTTACAGGAAAACGGTTAGCCATATTCAACTCTTTGCATCCAGCCATGCTCTACCCTCTTAACCACACTATGGGTACTATTTTCTGAGGTAGTCAAAATTGACTGCCATCCACTTTTCAGTATCTGTTCCGTGACTGCAAGCTCTCAAAGACAGCAATGCAGAAAGAGTAGGAGCTTGAGTTCTGTATATGGGCTCTTCCATAAATCAATGTTATGAAGGACAATATAACCTCTTATCTTGCTGAAAACTAATGAGCAAGACCCATGTCATATTCATATTGTGCTCTACGTAGTGTCTCATTCATAACAAACACAACAAATGCTTTACAAATGCAGAAGATAACTTCTATAAACCAATGTGATCAAGGGCAAAGACACCAGCCCTGGTGATTGGACTTTCCCTGGAAGAACTACAACATGACTCCAATTATTTGAAAATGAAATAGCCCACTAATATCCAGGTAGGACTGAATATTAGGCAGAAGGCCCACATTAGACAAATGCATTCTATATCTAATTTGGGCCAGACATGTGCTCATTAGTGTATAATTCAGCTTCAGATCTGGGGAAGGAGGTTGAGGGGTGAGGAAGGGCAGGGAATTCTTCTTTTACTCAGAGGTACCGAGCAAAAGGCTAAATCCAATCCATACAGTACTCTCAGTCATTTGGAAACATAAAATCCAGGAAGGCAAGGTCAGCTTGCCTCTCCTTACCATCTGTTCACTCTCCCAGCTTCAGGGAACTTCAGCGAACAGTTAAACCAGGTACATCACAAATGTTTGACCTCAGCCTAAATCTCTTCTCTGAGACAGGACTGGAATATCATACTGTTCACAGGATATAGTATTTCCAAAACTAAATGTTTTATCTTCCCTCAACTGCATCTTCTCTCATTGTTAGCTACCTCTGTGAATGCCACCAGCATCCAATAAATAGCTCAATATAGAGACCTAGGAGTTACCTAAGACTCCTCTACTGCCCCAGGTTACATATCCAACCTTTATCAATCTTGTCCATTTTACTTCCCAAATATCTCTCATTTTTCTCCATTTCCATTACTCCCACAGTAGTCCAAGCTAAGGTCATCTTTCTCCAGTAATATGCCATCACTTGCTAACTGATCAAGCAATATCCACACTGCAAACCTCCTTCATATGATCTATT
Source organism: Piliocolobus tephrosceles (assembly GCF_002776525.5). NCBI lineage: Eukaryota > Metazoa > Chordata > Mammalia > Primates > Cercopithecidae > Piliocolobus > Piliocolobus tephrosceles. The sequence continues at coordinate 8,895,724 of NC_045451.1, forward strand.
CTCCCCTGCATAACCAGAGTGGCCCTTTCAAAATTCAAATCCAGTGTTACTGCCCTGATATGGTTTGTCTCTGTGTCCCCACCCAAATCTCATCTCAAATTGTAACCCCCACATGTCAAGGAAGGGACCTGTAATCCCCAAGTGTCAGGAGGAGGAGGTGATTGGATCATGGGAACAGTTTCCCCCATGCTGTTCTCATGACAGTGAGTGAGTCTCATGACATCTGATGGTTTACCAGTGTTTGACTGTTCCTCCTTCACAGGCTCTCTCTCGCCTGCCACCATGTAAAACATCCTTCCTTCCCCTTCTGACATGATTGTAAGTTTCCTGAGGCCTCACCAGCCATGCGGAACTGTGAGTCAACTAGACCTCTTTTCTTCATAAATGACCCAGTCTCAGGCAGTTCTTTACAGCAGCGTGAAAATGGACTAATATGATATCCATCTCTATCCCACTGCCATCTTCCCTAAAGCCCTACAGTAGATTGCTATTACTCTTAGAATCAAGACCAGACCGCTTCCAGGGTCTACACCACTTTCTGTGGTTTTGTCCCCAGCTAGTTTACATCACACATGCCCCTTCCTCTTCCTTTCTCCATCACATTTCACATTTGCCATTTACTCTTTTTTTTTTCAACCTTCCTTTACTTTTACCCTATCATGCTCCCTCACCCCATAAAGCTTTTGCACATTCTGTGTCTCCTTCCTGGAGCATTTTACATCCCTCTGCATCTAGGTCTCTGCCTGAGCTCAGGTTCCCTAAAAAGCCTGGTCTGAGGCAATGACTAAAAAGGCTCCTATTTTGTTTAAGGAAGTGCAAACTCATGGCAAGAAGGTGAGGAAAACAGCTTCGGAGGGGAGGATGAGAAGCAATGCAAAGTGACATATACCATCCTGGCCACAGCTTCCCAAATTGGGTCCTTTGCTGGGTGCACCCATGTGGCCATGAGGGACATCTCAGAGAGGCTGCAGAGGTAAGCAAGATCTCTTTCCTGAAACAGTTTGTTCATCAGAAAAAGGGAGAAGAGGAAATGAATCTTCCTAGCTCTTTCAAAGTCTTTTTTCCTCACTACTCAATTTTCCCTGCACAGGAAGTTAATTCACTCAGTTTTCAGATTGTGACTTCCAGCCTCATTATTTGGGGAGCCAGGCTTCAAACCATAGTAAATTATTTTATCCAAACCTGAAGTAATGGGGAAAACATTAAAAAAAAAAACAGAGACTCGGGTGCATGGCTGGTTAGACTGGCTGTAGGTGACAGCCAAGGGGAAAGCCTGGCCTTCTGAGGTGGAGGCCAGTCACCTTTAGCCAGGAGCGCAGGTCAGTCGAAGCTGTGGCCTAATCAGAGGATACAGTGGAGCATTAAGTCAATGGTGATGCACTCTTAGAATGTGGCTACACCCCTGGTAACCACAATGACGGTATTTACAACCATTCTAAGGACACAGAAAACTTGTTCACAGTATTAAGGAAAAAATGGCATATAAAACTGTGTATAAAGTATGTTTCAATTATAATCTTTAATTCTGTTAGAATTCTTTTCTCCCAAGAGTATGCATTAACTTTACAGTTTTCTTTAAAAAAAAAAAAAAAAAAAAAGGGAAGAAAATAGTATCACAAGAAGAAGGATCAATAGATTCCACAGTAATGACTCAGGAAAGTGCAAGCATTGCAGTGACCAGGAACACTCAGGCTGGCAAGAAGCCAAAGCAGTAGGGAACAGGGAGGGGCACAGTCCCGAAGCAATGTTAGGAGGCTCTGACCACTTTCTGAAGAACCTTGTATCTCCCAGACCTTCGCTTCTCTGTCTGTAAATTTCAAACAAGATCTTCATTTGCGTATAATGAAGAGAAAGTGAGGACACGCATCTGAAAGTTGACTCAGAAACTCTGATGCCCTTCCTACATTTCCTTTCTAACTGCTGCCACATGGAAAAATGTCCTATGTCACTTTTCCTCACAGAGACTATGGCCTTTTACAAATTTATCCTTTTTTCTGAAACTTCTCTGTAACTAACTTTATTTGACATTGCCGTACTAAATAATAGATGTGAAGCTTTTCACATCTGTACTGGAAAAAAACAGGTTACAAAATAAAGCTGTATAATGCCTCCAGCTATCATTACAACTGAACAGCAGAGAATATTTCAAAATATTTTGAAAAAAGATTGTTACGAAAAATTTGCACTTCAACAGTGGTTTTCCTTTTAGTGTTGGGATGTTTCTGCACTTTCCAAATTTTCTACACCCACCATAAATTTCTCATATTTCAAGAAGTATCTATTCTTCTAATAACCATAATGAAATGATCTATCAATTTAAGATATATTTTTAAATGATGATGGGCAATACTAATAGCATGAGGTGGCTCTGGCATTCTCATAATATTAGAAAAAATATCCAGTCTATTTGGGAAACAATTAAGTCTACTTGGAAACAATTAGAAAAGTGCATATCACTTTTAAATGATTACATTCATTGGTGCAGTAAATTTTTGTTTCTGTTGTTTTTTTGTTTTGTTTTTTTTTTAAACAGACTCTCACTCTGTCACCCAGGGTGGAGTGCAATGACACAATTTCAGCTCACTGCAACCTCCACATGCTGGGTTCAAGCCATTCTCACACCTCAGCCTCCCAGGTAGCTGGGACTACAGGCATGTGCCACTAAGTATAGCTACTTTTTGTATTTTTAGTAGAAACAGGGTTTCCCCATGTTGGCCAGGCTGGTCTCGAACTCCTGGCCTCAAGTAATCTGCCCGTCTTGGCCTCCAAAAGTGCTGGGATTACAGGCGTGATGCCTGTATCCCAGCCTGACCTGATGCAGTAATATACCCCCCAAAATTCTCCCCCCAGAATAATTTTAAATGTTGGTAAAATTTCATGCACAGAGAAATGTGGATTACCATACCTTACATGATCTTGAAAAATAAAAAATACATAAATGTCCCCAAATTCTATAATATAAATGATTACATGAATATATCCTTATTGTGATCATCATAAAGCCATTCAAAATTAAATTTATAGAAAAACTTTAACTTTTAATCTTGGAAATGTTTAAATATATGCAAAATACAGAGAACAGTATAATAAATTCCATAATTTCCATCACCTAAATTCAACAATTATCAACACAGTACCAAACTTACTTCATTCATACTCCTACTTACTTTGCACCTCTCAAGTACATATTTTGAAGCAAAATCCTGACATATTATTACATCTCTAAATTCCTCAGCATGTGTGCTTCCAAGATAAAAACTTTCAGAACATGACATTATTATCACACACAAAAATGAGTAATTCTTAACATAATGAAATATCTAGTCAGCATTACAAATAATTTTTATTTTTCTTTGTGACAGAGGAATTTCAATTCTTCTAACAACATGGGAAATGCATAGAAGGGGAAATGCCAGACACAAAACTGTATATACAACATTATTCAAATACACACAAACAAGTGTGGAGAGAGATTATACGCGGGCCTTCTGCAATTGAATATCTGTCACTTCAGCTGTCCACGAGCCCTCTTGTCTTCTCACATTTCTGATCTGGCACATGTCCTACCTGGAGTCCCAACCCTCCGAATTTATATGTTAGTAGGTGAACATGAGTGGCCACTCAGGGGGTGAACCAAGCCCATCTTCCAGCATGTGCCTTCCAGATGAGTTTTGCTGTTCTCAAAATCATTGTATGTGTACTTTATGGAAAAATATATATGTAGATTTGGGGATTTCCAAAATCTTTGTAAAATTTTCTTCTCAAATGTCACAGACCTAGTGCAGCAAAATGATTAATAATCTTCTGTTAAAGAGATAATGCTTTCCAATTTATTAATCAAATGCTTATTTTTTCTTCTATTTAAAAAATCAGAGCCAACATATTATTGCCACACTAAATTGTGAATCAAACTAGCCAATGCTTGCCAGTCACCTACTATCATACCTGCAGCACAGAGAACACACTAGAAATGGAGGTAATTATGGGGCCATGTTTTATGTTTATCCCTGAAGATTAAAAAAAAATGGATATATGGCACTAGCTTTCCATCTAAGAGAAACAGATTGAGTAGATTTTATTTATCTTCCCTACTTTACCACGTATCTGAGCATTACTTTTTATGCATATCAAACTATATGATCTAATGATAAGCCATGTATAAATAACCTGTTTTCTTTTAACCAAGACTTTGTACTCCTTGCCTATATAGTTTTGAGCTTAATCCTCTTAAATCGTCCATGTTTCTCAACTACTAAAGGGTATTATTTCACCATTCCATATAACATCCAACAAGGTAATCTCTGATATTATATGTATGTTCAAAATTGAAATAAAAGGCAAGTATAAGTAAAGAAAATTAGTAATGAGTGACTAGACACCTTTTTAAGCCATAATCCAGGTTTCTCCAACATGAACCTAAATGACAGATGTGTTGTCTGCAAACAATTATTTTAGATGAAGATATTCTAAAGACCTGTATTTAACATGTATCTAGCTACAATATACACTATTAGTGAATGTAACATGAAAGACAGCTTAGATTTTGAGTTTGAATTTTTAAAAAATCTATTATTAAAAGAGAAGGAAGAAATCAAAGGTCGTGTCCCAGCCTTTGCTCTCCCTGTATGAGAGAGCACTTCCCACAAACCAGACTTCCCTTCAGCGCCTTATGACTCAATAGTGACTGTGAACAACATCTCTGTCTATTCAATATACTATTTTTGGATCATGAAGCAAGTAGGGTATGCTGTCGAATATAATTCAGAAAACGCTAGTGGTTTGTAAATACGACTTTTTAAAATAGTACAAAATAAGTATATTCTTAACAGTGCTTGTCAAGAGGAAAAAGAAATTACCAGCCTGCTGTCTTTAGAAAGCTTATGTGTCATTAATAATTTAACAAAAGACAGCTCTAAAGAGGGGGGTTTCACAATGACTCTCAATAGGTGATGTGCTTATATGCACAAAGGTGGTGTGTGTGTGTGTGTGTGTGTGTATGTGCGAGCACATGTGTGTGTTGTAGCAGGAGAGGAAAAGGGGTATTTAGCAAAATCATCTGGAGATATTTCAAAATATACCTTCCTTCTTTCAATTAGGGCTTCATCTAACGAAGGTTTATCAAGTGTCCATCATGTACAGACAGCTTTTAGTATGTGCAACACCCCTATCCTTTAATATCACCCCTTCAACAAGACACATATTCGTGGATGTGTTGGCTCTGTCTCTGGAGGTGAGAGATAGCGTATGCTGTGTTTAATCTGTTTACCTCTACAAAAGTCTTATCTTTAACTAATTAAAGACTCTTCCATATAATATCCAAGGAAGCAATCTATTATCACATCTATTTTCGAGCTATAAAACCACAAAGTGAGACACCAAAAATTTGAGAAATTTCTCCAAGATTACACAGCTAGCCATTAGTAAAGGTAAGATTCGAGCTCCAAAGAGCAGATGAGAATGTATGCCATGGACAGGCAGATGACCCTGGGGGAGAGAGAAAAAGGAAGTCCTCAGGACTGAGCCAAGCATGGCCAGTTCCTCCTTCTCACCAGTCAGGGAAGCGACATGCCTCCTTCGCCTGGAGGAATGTCCAGGATGAGGGGCAGAGTAAAGCGGAAGCGTTACCCAAATACAAGTCCCTCCAGAGGGAAACACGAGCCCATGTTTTAAGATTCTCCCTAAAAGCAAATACTTGTTCTGAGGGGAAACAAGTGCCTGGATGAGCACTAGAGCAGTGTGAGACGCAAGGTTCAGTTTGTGGATTCCTCTTGAAAGACGGAATGCGTATTTTCTCTAGCCTCCCTGTTTAATCATGCCTTATTATGCCAAGTTTGCATGACATTTAAGATAGAGAAAACTTTAGAAATCCAAATTAACACACGTAGCACAGCCTATCTAAGGAAGGAACTGCAGCGTGTCCACGTGGCTGAGCCCTCAGCGCCTTCCTATTGACTGTACACAGTGCACATATAATCTCTATATCTCTCTCCTCATGCCAGTGCACAGCAAAACACGCCAGCTCTCCCATGGGACTCTCACAGCCATGTCAAGTTCATCCTCCTCCTCTCAAGACTGCTTTTAAAACCCCAGTGTGTGTGTGTGTGTGTGTGTGTGTGTGTGTGTGTGTGTGCGCGCGCGCGCGCAAGCGTGTATATGTTCTACTCTGCACACATCATTACCTCCTTCTTGTTCTCTTATTCCTAATTTCCTCTTTTTTCTTTTTTTTTTTCTTTTTTTTGAGAGGGAGTCTCACTGTGTCACCCAGGCTAGAGTGCAGTGGCACAATCTCAGCTCACTGCAACCTCCACCTCCTGGGTTCAAGCAATTCTTCTGCCTCGGTCTCCCAAGTATCTGGGATTACAGATGCGCGCCACCACACCTGGCTAATTTTTGTATTTTTAGTAGAGATGGGGTTTCGCCATGTTGGCCAGGCTGGTCTCCAACTCCTGACCTCGAGTGATCCACCTGCCTCAGCCTCCCAAAGTGCTGGGATCACAGGCGTGAGCCACCATGCCCGGCCTCCTCTTTAATTATTATCAGAATTTCCTACAGCAAATTTCACACTACAAATCTGTTTTCTTCTCCTTAAAAAATGTGCAAATAGGCCTGTTCAGAGATTCAGAGAAAATTGAAATCTTCCACAGAGGTTAATAAAACAGTTGTTATGACATATAAGAAGTATGGACATTATCCATTGATTTTGCATAATATCCATGGCCGTTAGCTCAAGAATTCTGGAATTGGCTTCTCAATTACTTTCAGGCTAATACTGAAGCCTAAAAAGAAGAAAAAAATTAAAACCTTAACAAATTAGAAAATAATAGATTAATAAAAGTTAAAAATAAATTAAAATTTCATTTATTTAAAAAATAAAATTTAAAAATTAAAACCTTAATAAATAGTTGTCCTCTAACTAAGAAAAAGCTCCAGGAGACCCAATGACCCCAAACACTCACTCCCATTAAGGTAATCTCCATAAAGTGCACTGAATGAGTGACTTAAATGAAAAATAGTAATAATTCCACAATTATAAAATAATAGAGATTGTATGCAAATTTTTGTAGGCTCTTTTCCCAGAGCTAAACTGAGCCTCTGTCTAAACCCCATTGGTTTTCTCCTACCCTGAGACAATGTACAACGTCACAGCATGAATCCAGCAGGGTGCAGGACCTCACATACAGAGATCGTTGCTTCTGAAGGGTTTTCAGGTGCACAAAGACAGGCTGCAGGTGGTGCAGTAAAATTCAGAAATGCACGAGAGTATCATGCATCCTGATTCAACCATCCCATCTGTATATATTTAAAAAATGGGATCTTTGCAGAGCATAAATTGATTCGTTTCTATGCTGATTCTTATTTTCTCAATGGCCTATGGGCATATGCAAATATTTTTAGCTAGGTCAGTATCACATGCATACACACCACACATGGCAGACAAAAATTGCCACCTACCAACCTTCTTTAAATAAACAAATTCGACAAGTCAAAACCAAAGATGGTCAAGGAAAATAAATGTGTTGTTATAATTAGGTGATGCTTTTGTAATTCCATTTGGATATTTTCCACAAATTGCAAGTAGGTTAAATTCCCAAGTAAGATCTACATTTCTCCCAAATGTATGATTCACAGGTGTAGCTGCAGCCTAAGGGAGAGGGCATCTTGCTGATGCAGCCAGTCCCCAGGAGGTCTGCATCCACCCTGTGCCAGGTCTCCCTCCACTCCATTCCAAGAAATCCCCAGCCAACCTCGGAAACAATCACACAGCCTCTTTTCTGAGAAAATAATGAGCCAAACAATTAAATTAGAGGACAGCAAATTTCTCTTCATTTCATTGCAATCTGAATGTGAATTATCAAGTTGTCTAACAGATTAAAGTGTTCAGGTTTGCATCCCTGTGTTATCTCCATTGATTTTACTCTTGTCATTAGTACAATGCTTACAGGACTGAGCCAAAACATCTGGAAAAAAGCAGAAGATTAAGTATGGCTCTCCTCTAAATTTTTGTTTACATATCACAATTAAAAAAAAAAAAAAGTGCAGCACACCAACATGGCACAAGTATACATATGTAACAAACCTGCATGTTGTGCACACGTACCCTAGAACTTAAAATATAATAATAAAAAAATTTAAAGAAGCACATTCATCAACACAAAATTTTGTAACTAAACATTACACAATAAATTAAATAGTAAACATGGACTACTTTCAATTAGAACTATATTAATGCCACTCAGTTCACAGTCCCCATTTTACTTTGTCAGATCAGAAAAACTCATCAACATAGAGACCTGCAAATAAGAGGAGGAAGAGGGAGGACAGAGAACACAGAAATCTTCCAAGTGGCTTCAGTGACAGGAAGGGAGGAGCCAGTCGCTACCTGCCATTTGCATGTTTTTGTTCCTCTTGTGTATTGCTCCTATTTATGCATGTGTGTGCAGATATGTATTAGCTATACCAGGATTTAATTTTCTTTTTTTTTTTTTTTTTTTTGAGACGGTGTCTCACTCTGTGCCCCAGGCTGGAGTGCAGTGGCACTGATCTCAGCTCACTGCAAGCTCTGCCTGCCAGTTCACGCCATTCTCCTGCCTCAGCCTCCTAAGTAGCTGGGACTACAGGCATCTGCCACCATGCCTGGCTAATTTTTTGTATTTTTAGTAGAGATGGGGTTTCACCGTGTTAGCCAGGATGGTCTCGATCTCCTGACCTTGTGATCTGCCTGCCTCGGCCTCCAGAATTTAATTTTCTATATATAATCAACATATTCCACAAAGGTTTGAAATACGTGCCATTCACGTTAAAGAATGTACATACGTCACTCCTAAAAGCTGAGAACGTTCTAAACACACAAAAAAAGGGTACCTAGATGCAGACGTTACCCAAAATGTGGTCACCAATGATTGAACAGTAAGAATCAAAGTAGCTCAGCAAAGAGGGTTTATTTCTAGCCACAGAGCTCCAGAAGGCATAACAGAGAAAAGGGGGCTGAGAGGACCCTGATGTGATGTTAGGATAGGTGAAGAAATGTGTAGAAAGAAGACAAATGCCAAATAGTTGAAAGACAGGAAAAAAAAAAGTACATGATTCAAACATTTCAATGTGGTCACCATTATTTTCACTACTTCTACTACTATTTATATTGTTTATGTACATTAAGGACCTGTATTGAAACACATTCAAGGCAAAAACTTAAAACAACAAATGAAAACATTAGTGTGATTGGAGCAAATGGTTTGTGGAAGGAGTGCTAACCAAAAATAAGGCTAAAAATAAAAACTGGACCCAAACTTTGGAGATTTAGAAATCCAAAATAATAATGTGTTTAGATTTTAACCTATAGGTAACAGGAGTCGTTAAAAGGTTTTATGCTGTAACCCATGTAAAAGAGATGTTTCTGAAGTATTCAATTGGTAATGATGCTAGGAGGAATAAAACTGGGAAAAGGAGACAACTTCGATCAAATAAATGTGGTGTGTTCATTTCAGTGCAAGACAAATAACATTTCTATGAAATTCTCTACTTCAGTTTTGAAAAAGACAAATGGATGTTGACAAATCAAGGCATAAAACAAAGTCAGAGGCATCAGGGTCAGAAATATGTCTGTGGTATTTCTTTTTGTCAAACAGTTCAGAGGCAGGGCCATGTTCAATAATTAAACATTTGTTCTCAATGCACTCTATTGTGTCACTCCAGAATATCCAGGAAGCAAAAAAGTTGATTGTACGTCACCCAATTTCAACTGGAAGAGAATCTTGACCAATGAAGTAACCACGCAAGTAATTTCTCCCAAAATATTGCAGAGTAGCTAGAGTCAGTGCTTTGAGTGTAGCCGAGAGCTAGGACGGGCACACCCTGTGGTGGCAGGCATTTGTCCTGCATGCTGCTGCACATCAGGATTCCAAATCACACACTTGGGAGGGAACTGACACCTTATCCTGAAATGACAACACCAGCATGGCCAAGGTTTCTCTTGCATGGCTATGACCCAGAAGGCACAACTGGTCAGGCACAAAGCTGAGCTTTCTGCTAGGGTCAGTCAGACAAGGAAACACTGTTTTATTCCATGCTGCTCAGGGCCTCAAAGAGCCTCACACTTACCCAGCTTTGCCTAACACCTCCCATTCTCCAAAATGATCTGGCAACACTCCCACTCATATCCCAGCCATGGCGTCATCCCCACTTCCATCTGACTAGATCCCTTCAGGTATTAGAAAGGAAACAACCTATTTATTTTTAATTAATTATGAAAAATATTTAATTTGTTATTTACACCATCATCTCATTACAGGAAGGACTTGAGCCAGATTTCAGAGATATGAATAAGAAAATGGGACAATAAATAAGTTGGAAATTTGAAGACAAAATATGAAGGAAGGAAAATAAGATGATAGAAATAGAAGTCATAAAAAGATGATATTATAATATAAAGCATATGTTGAAATTCCACTGAGTAGGGCTTATTGGAAGAGACTGGATATTAAAGCTTTAGAAACAAGTAAATGTGAGATTGGTTGATACTTCTATGGACCTGTATTCGCTGCAGGTCATTGGAAGAACTGAATTGAAAGTAAAACATGAATCAGTAAAATGCCCAGAATAGAAAGAGATAAGTAGTTAAGATAAATGAGAAAAACTAAGCAGAGCTTGCTATTGTGATTTGTTGAGAAAGAGGAATCATGATGCTCTTCATTCTCATGGGGACAGGGACCCAGCAGAAACAGCTCTGCCACAATTCACAAAGCAGGTGGGATGAAGTGGAATTTGAAATTTTACCAAGATGTCTGTGGCTACCTTGTCCAGGTCACAGGTTGGGAATTTAAGTCTAAAATTTTGCAAATTTCTCTCTGAGCCTCTTGGCAACCAAAACAAAGTAAAGAGGAAAATCACGAAACTTCAGCAGCATTTCACAAACTGGTATCTGCTTAATGCTGTTCTGCCAGATCATAATTGACATGTCCCACATACCACACACATGATGTAAGAAATATTAGCAAATTCAGTATTTAAATAGTGTTAATGTTTGTTTCTTCTTAACTGTTCAACCACACATAGCCGTTAATGTGATGATTATCATATAAAGGGGTCAGAAAGCTTTTTCCATGTGCCACTTACCGGTCTGCTTAGAAAAAGACTCTGCAGAACACAGTTTGGGGAGTAATGACTTAAAAAACTAATGATGGAAAACCCTCAAAAAACTGTGTATAGAAGAAATATACCTCAACAAAATAAAAGTTATATATGACAGCTAGTCATATATAACTTTTGGGGGAAAGTTATATATATACTGGATGGGGGAAAACTGAAAACTTTTTCTCTAGTATCTGGAACATGACAAGGACGCCCACTTTCACCAATGTTATTCAACATAGTACTAGAAATCCCAGCTAGACTAATCAGACAAGAGAAAGAAATAAAGTGTATCCAAACTGGAAAGGAAGAAGCCAAATTATCCTTATTTGCAGATGATATAACCTCGTATTTGGAAAAACCTAAAGACTCCACCAAAAACCTATTAGAATTTATTCACAAATTCAGTAAAGTTGCAGTATACAAACTCAACATACAAAAATCAGTAACATTTCTCTATGCCAACAGTGAACAATATGAAAAAGAATCAAGAAAGTAATCCCATTTATGATAGCTACAAATAAAATAAAATACTTAGGCATGAATTTAACCAAATAGGTGAAAGATCTCTGCAATGAAAACTATAAATTAATGCAAGAAATTGAAAAGGACACATAAATATATGGAAAGATATTCCATGTTCATGAATTGGAAGAATCAATATTGTTAAAATATCCATACTATCCCAAAAATCTACAGATTAAATGCAATTCCTATCAAAATACCAATGATATTCTTCACAGAAACAGGAAAACTAATCTTAAAATTTATATGGAACCCCAGAAGACCCAGAATAGCCAAAGCCAAGCTGAGCAAAAAGAACAACACTGGAGAAATCACATTAACTGACTTCAAATTATACTACAGAGTTATGATAACCAAAACAGCATGGTACTGGTATAAAAACAGACACATATAACAATGGAACAAAATAGAGAACCTAGAAGGAAACCCATACCTTTACAATGAACTCATTTTTGACAAGGGAGCCAAGAATATACATTGGGGAAAGAGTCTCTCCAATAAATAGTGCTAAGAAAATTGGACATTCATATGCAGAAGAATGAAACTAGATCCCTATCTCTATCCATATACAAAAATCAAATCAAAATCCATTAAGTACTTAAATCTGATACTTCAAACTATGAAACTACTACAAGAAAACATTGGGGAAACTCTCCAGGATTGGTCTGGAAAAAGATTTCTTGAGTAATACCCCACAGGCATAGGCAACCAAAGCAAAAATGAACAAATAGGATCACATCAAGTTAAAAAGCTTCTCCAGTAGCAAATGAAATAATCAACAAAGTGAAGAGACAGCCCAAAGTGTAAGAGAAAAATATTTGCAAACTATTCATCTGACAAGGAATAACCAGAATATATGAGGAGCTCAAATAACTCAATAGGAAAAAATTCAATAATCAAATTTAAAAATGGACAAAGATCTGAATACACATTTCTCAAAAGACATGCAAATGGAAAACAGGTCTATGAAAAGGCACTCAACATCATTGATCACCAGAGAAATGCAAATCAAAACTACTATGGGATATCATCTCAACCCAGTTAAAATGGCTTTTATTCAAAACACAGTAAATAACCAATGCTGGTGAGGATGTAGAGAAAAGGGAACCCTTGTACACTGCTGATGGTAATATAAATTATTACAAGTACCTCAAAAAACTAAAAATAGAACTACTACAGCAATTCCACTGCTAGGTATACACCCAAAAGAAAGGAAATCAGTGTATCTAAAAGATATCTGTCCTCCCATGTTTACTGCAGCACTATTCCCAATAGCCAACATTTGGAATCAACCTAAGTATCCATCAGTGGATGAATGGATCAAGAAAATGTGGTACATATACACAATGGAGTATGATTCAGTCATTAAAAAAAATAAGATCCTGTCATTTGCAACCACATAGATGGAACTGAAGGTCATTATGTTAAATAAAATAAGCTGGGCACAGAAAGACAAACTGCACGTTCTCACTCATTTGTGGGAGCTAAAAATTAAAACAACTGAACTCGTGGAGATAGAAAGTAGAATAATGGTTAACAGAGGCTGGGAAGGGTGATGGGGATGGGATTGGAAGTGGGGATGGTTAATGGGTACAAAAGAATGATAGATTAAAATCTAGTATTTGATAGCACAACAGGGTCTAAAGTCAATAATTTTTTGTACATTTTTAAATAACTAAATGTGCATAATTGGAATGTTTGTAACACAAAGACATGATAAATGCTTTCGGTGATGTATACCCCATTTGCCTTAATGTGAATATTATATATTGGATGCCTGTATTAAAATATCTCATGTAGGCCAAGCATGGTGACTAACTTCTGTAATCCTAGCACTTTAGGAGGAAAGGCAGGAGGATCACTTGAGGCTAGGAGTTTGAGACCAGTCTGGGCAACATGGCAAGACCCCCATATCTATACTTTTTTTTAAATTAACCAGGCATAGTATCTGTAGTCCCAGCAACTTGAGAGGCTGGGGCAGAAGGATTCCTTGAGCCTGAAAGGTCTCTATCCTGCTGTGAGCCAGGATAGCGCCACTGCACTTCAGCTGAGTGACAGAGTAAGACCTTGTCAATAAATATATATATATTATATATCATGTATCCCATAAATATGTACACCTACTTTAATTTTATTTTTTATGTACCCATAAAAAATAAAATTAAAAAAATGAATGGTCAAAAGGAAAAGAAATGTCCAGGAAAAGTTTAGTTTTCCATAGGTATCAATAATTAGGAAACACAGAATTCTTTCATAAAAAGAATTGGGCAACACACTTTCCATAGGGATTATGTTCCAAGTCCTTCAGTGAATGACTAGAACCTTGGATAACACTGAACTCTTTACTTACTATATTTTTTTCAATACAATAAACAAGACAGCTACTAAGTGACTAACAGGGGGAGGTAATATCTAGAGTGTGGATATACTGAACAAAAGGATGACTCATGCTCCGGGTGGGATGGAGCAGGACAGCATATTTCACCACACTACCAAAAACAGCAGGGAATTTTAAAATGTATGAATTGTTTATTTCTGGAATTTTCTATTTAATATTGTTGGACCTCAGCTTGGCCTCGGGAAGCTGAAACCACAAAATGTGAAAGTGCAGATGAGAAGGGAGGACTACATTTAGGCTGGGAGTCCCCATTAGGTCACACTGTGTATGTGGAGCACAAAATCCATGACATCGGCCTTACAAAAAAAATGTCCTAATATCATTTCTCTGACAACATCCCTTGACATGGTCATATGCATAAAACTGAAGAAAATGTGTACATGTAGTTTTAAAAAAAAAAAAAAAAAAAAAAAAGCCTGGGTGCAGTGGCGCAGTGGCTCATGCCTGTAATCTCAGCATGCTGGGAGGCCTAGGAGGGTGGATCACCTGAGGTCAGGAGTTCGAGACCAGCCTGGCCAACATGGTGAAATCTCATCTCTACTAAAAATACAAAAATTAGCTGGGCGTAGTGGTGGGCGCCTGTAATCCCAGCTACTGGGGAGGCCAAGGCATGAGAATTGCTTGAACGCAGTAGGCAGAGGTTGCAGTGAGTCAAGATTGCACCACTATACTCCAGCTGGGGGACAGAGTGAGACTCATCTCAAAAAAGAAAAAAAAAGGCCAAAACTATTATTGTCTGATTCTGTAAACATGTGGTTTTCTAGTGGTCTAACTTGATCCCAGAGTTCTAAAATTTAGAACAATAAGAAGAATAGATTATCACATGTACTTCAAGTAATCTTGAAGAAATGTTCTGGCCTGATATCTAAGCTAAGATATCCTACAGCTAAGAGTTAAAGCTCTTTGGAAAGTACTTGCAGATAATCTACACGACAAATTAAAGACAGATTGATCTATTTGTGCACAAAGAAAAAGACTAGGATTTTAACCCCTTAATAAAAGTTATGGATTTATGCTTTAATAGAAAGCTCTGAAACTTGTCCGTCAGGTAGGTAAAGGAAAGGCTGGAGAAAAGGTCAAGTATCTTAACAGCAATATCAAACCCACTCAAACAAAAGGTCTCAAAGTTTTGCATTATAGAGCTTATAAATAAGTATTTTATACTAGAGAATTTTTAAAGCAGGTGTTATAAAATGCCCATTTAAAACTTCTTTCCAGATTGCAGTCAAAGAACATCTAATTTTAATGAAGGTAACTTCTTGGTGTACCTCCAAGATAAATTAAATACAAAATGTAATCCCAAGGAACTAAATGAGTTAACCTGCTAGATAGGATTTTAGTGATAAGCCAATTATATTTAGAGAATGCCTGCCAAAAAAATAATGACTAGATTTTCAGAAAAATTGATCTTGAGCCATTCTTACTGATGCAACTTTGAGAGCAGGGCCACATGCCTACTGAGGAATGACCAGTTTTTGACAGTCACACCTTGTTGTCAGCACCAAAAGAGTCTCCCTTTTTATTCTCATGTCAATAAAGCATCCAGCATTCAGAACAGTGTCATGTCATTGAGAAATAAGATAAAAATAGAACCCTAATATGGTTCTATTTGCCCCTTTTAAAATTGCTCTTATCAAAGAGAGAGTTCTTACTCAGCTAGACATGTGTGGGGGCTTCTGTCTGAGCCTAAAGAGCTGACCAGGGCCCAGAGTGGCAGCTGTTATGAGCTCTTACACCCAAGCTCATTCTTCCCTGGTGCAGAGTCAAAGACTTACCTACCATCTGCAGGAAACAATCCTATCTGTTTTACATTATTCTCACACTTTGTGCGTTGCCTAGTGTCAATATTGGTGTCCCTACTTTACAGGGAGCCTATGCTAAGCTGGAGCCAATGGCTAGAATCAGTCCACATGAGCTCCCTGCCTACCTCAGCAGAGATGATCGTGAAACTATGCCCATTCTTCCTAGCTTCATATGAGATGGAGGAGCATCAGTCGCTTCTTCTGAGTGAGCATAACCAATTTCCCATTCTGCTGCAATTGTCAGAGTCTTTAGGCCTCATTCTCTGATTCACGGCCCCTGCTATTATTACACCAGGAATCAAAGAGTGACAAGAAAAATAACCAAAGGTATATTTTGTTTTTTAACAAAATAAGAATAAAATTATGTAGCAAAAGACGACATACAATGATGTTAGCACTCAGAAATGGGTTTTTTTGCAAGCTGATACTCTGCAGTATGTCCTGAGGCTTGTCTTGGATAAGATCTACAAACTGGTCTCTGGCCAAGTTGCTGTGAATCATTGCAGGAGACACTGAGGTCTAGGTTCTAATCTTGCTATAACTCCTCTGCAAAAGTAGCCTATTACACAGTGCTCTTGCATTCTTTGAGCTTCTGAAATAAGTGAAAAGGAGACACTATTGTACTAATACTTTCTAGGGAGTGAATTCCCACCCCCAACATGCTATCTTCCTTCTTATTCATCAGTGCCTTCTGTACAAAATAAGCCAATGATAAACCCACATATGTTGAGCTCCTGTCAAATTCAAAGTGCTCTGTCGAGGAAGAAGGATAAGCCATTCGTCCCACACCCAGGAAGCTAAAAGGCAATATTGAGGTAATACATTTTATATATATATAATATATATATAATTATATATTTATATATAAATTTTTCATATAAAATATATGTTTATATTTTTCATATAAATATATAACTATATATTTTATAATGTATATATAATATATATTATGTACTATATATTATTACCCCATATATATGATATATAAATATATAAGTTTTAGATTCAGCCTTGGGCTTAAATCTAGGCTTCATCAAATGCTGCCTTGGTCAGTTTGCTTAACCTTCCATACTTTAGTATAAAATGTGTTCAGCACACTGTTTCGCCCAAAGTAATTCCTTAACAAACTGTAATTATTATCTATAATATATCCAGAAAGTAAGGGGACTTTGAGGATCATTGTTGGCCTAATATACACCAGTAATTCTTGTAGACACATATTTTATACATTGACTCCTTCGTAAGTCTACTTAGGCTGTAGGTATGCGTGTGTGTGTGTGCGCGCACGTGTGTGTGTAGTCATCCCTTGGAATCTGGCAAAATTCCCATAACTTGTAAATGTTATAGCAGGACTGGGTTCAAACCCTGACTCTGTGTGGCCCAAAGCCAGATACCACCACAAAATACCGGTGCTACAGTCTGAAGCTACCCTGTCCATTGTGGGAGCCACTAGCCAATATGGCTATTTAAATTTAAATTCTAATTAGTTAAATTAAAAATCAAGTTCCTCAGTTGCACTGGCCACACTTCCATGGCTTATGGCCACAGTGTTGGATAATAGAGATATTAGAACATAGCTATCAGCACCGAAAATTCTACTGGGTAGCACCAATCTAGATAAAAGGATGAACACAATAAATATTTTTTATAGGCCAGAAAAATGATGGTGTCTGTTAAGTTAAAGCAATGATAGAATGAAGGCAGTGATGATTCTGTATCCCTGAGTGGGCTGTGATAGTTATAATGAGCATAATTAAATAAAACTCTCACCTTCACCATTAGGTCTCTAGTATGCAGGAGTTAGGAAGCAACTAAGTTCCTAGAAGTTGCTGTTATCTGTCTGGTTAATAAGCTTTCATCAAGCTCAGAGAAGGATTCTGTTAATGTAAGTTTGTCTCCATTTATTTAGTAAACTGTTACCAGTAAAATAAAATTGTGTGGAACAGTCAAACAAGGTGTTAGGAATATCACTGGATATGCATGCCAGTATCAACTCCTTTGCAAGTTTATTTAAGCTGTTAGCTCTTTTCTTCGGTGCTCAGTTAGATACTTGTTTGGGCTTTTTCTACTTAAAACAATAGTAGAAATGATCAAGTGTTTGAATGAGCCTCCTTTTCAAGAGTTCAGTTTAACCAACTTTAAAAAAAAAAAAAAACTTGTAGAATAGAACTTTCATTTCATTTTTATTCATTTGCTTAATCAATAAATATTTGGAAAAAAATAAATATTTGCTAATCACCTGGTCTGTGTCTATCCGCTGTTGAGCTGGATGCTAAATATGCAAAAATTAACCAAAATAAACTGGGGCCCCTAATGCCACGGCATTTAGAGTTTTCAGTCTTCTCTCACCATAGAATATTTAGACTTTACTACAAAAGATAAAAAGTAATATAGGAAGTAATTTGACTTACATAACTTAGCAAATGATGACACATCCCAAGTAGGACAAATTAATCATCACTGGAATATAAATTCTTGTTCACCATTCTCTCTTTCTCTTCCTTACTATGATGCTGTGTTACACTACAAGCCCTGTAAATATTACATTTATTCTCAGAGAAAATTTGGATATAAAGTGCTTAATTTTTTTTCTCACAGATGGGAAGAAAAAAGTAACCAAAAAAACACAATTGTTGTTTCAAGTTTATACACTACGTAGAGATCCTAGAAATAGAAATCCTGCCTGGCAAAGAAAACCAGAACTGGACAGAGGTTAAGGTCAAAGTTGTGAACACAGATTCTATTCAGGAACAATTGCAAAGGAGAAAGAAAACCAGGCTCAATTTCAAATATAGCATGGACAACTGGGGATTTATAGCCAAGGAGGAGGGTGAGGTCAGTGGATGGAAAATTACTGAGAGGAAATATCAGATGTAATGGGAATTCTGGCTAAACCGACCTCATAGGATTCTTGGTGAAGGTGGGCCAGAATGATCACATACGAAAGGTTATGGGGATGAAAAATTTGATTGTAAAACCACATGCAGATCTTTGAAAGT
Organism: Piliocolobus tephrosceles; assembly: GCF_002776525.5. Classification (NCBI taxonomy): domain Eukaryota; kingdom Metazoa; phylum Chordata; class Mammalia; order Primates; family Cercopithecidae; genus Piliocolobus; species Piliocolobus tephrosceles. The sequence continues at coordinate 8,914,575 of NC_045451.1, forward strand.
CTGCTTTCTATGTCACTATATTTAAATTATATATGCAAGTGAGTTGTTGGCAATGCAGCATCCAAAAGCTGAGTTAAGTAGCCAGGAAGACTCTACAAGTAAGAATCCTTTCATTTTATCGAATTTGGCCAAGAAGAATTCTTATAAAGGTGAGCCTACAAAAGCCAGTGTGATCGAACATTGTCAACATTGTCTCATGGTCTGTGCAGTCAATTTGCATCTTCCTTATGGCCTGAAGACAAGTGGCCATGAGCAGTGAGCATTTTTTACTGGAGTCTAAGAACCCATACTGTTTCTAAATGCAATCTAATGGAAAATTCCACTGGGAAAGAAAATCACAAGTCAACCAAAACCAGTAAGATAATATTAAAAGAACAGAGAATGGACAATAACAGCAACTTCATTTTTGTGTAACACTTAGCTCTATCACGAAAAAGCAAATTGTCTTAGTATTGTCTAAAACACTTGGAAGACTAAGGACATGCTAAGGAAGAACTAGTCCTGTTAAGAACATTCAGAACAGAGTTGCCAATCTTAATAGCAATTGTTCTTTTCAAAAACTGTATATTCAATGTTCTGTGTATTTTGACTTTGGTTAGAAGAGGTAATAAAATAAGAAGATGACTGTCTATTTAAATATGAAATAAAAGAATGCAACAATTGTGCATTTCTTTCTTTCCCAGGACCTCACACAATCACTTCAAATGCTGCCATCGAAAAGGAGAACATTTTGGTATAGGAAGAAGATTGATTTTAAAGAAAGATCAGGGTGTGGTTTGCACGAGATATAGGTTCTACATTCATTTTTCTATGTGAAAAATACAACAGTTATGTTGCATTGACTATAGATGGCAAGACAACTAAAAGAGACTCACCAGATTTCTCTTCATAGGTCTAATTTTACCCTCAATTTTTCCTTTTCCAAATATGAAACTTAAATTTTTGTCTTCTTCCTTTAAACATTCTTGGTCATGCATCAGTGGTTTCCAGTCAATACTTTTCCTCCTCAATTTCAAGTTCATCAAGCTTTAAATTGATTTTGAAAACCTTTTTCCATCAAATAAATGTTTTCAACTCTTTATGGCCAATTAACTTTGTTTGCTCCCAAATAGTTCTTACTAGGGTAGTCCTTCTTATTCATCTAATCATCCTGTCATCATAAAATTCTAGTATTACTTTCTAACAGTTGAGTACAATGCATACTCCTTCCCCCAAAGAATTCACAATTGACTTTAAGAGGTAAATGATATACACATGTTATGGAAAATAACAATACAAATCAGTAAATTACACATTCACCAAAGACCTTTTAAGGATGGTGTTTACTGGACAGCTGAGGTAATCACAAAAAGTCTATTTTTAGAAAAAGTGAACTTAATTGGTTCTAAACAAAAGAAAGACTGGAGAGGGAAGACATTCTATACAAAGTAAATGGAGAAATAACTGTTAGGATCAAAAGCAGAAATAACATGCACATGTTATGTTTCAGAAGACAGTGACAAGCCAATTTGGCTATATGGAAAGGTTTACAAAACTTCCTTAATCACTGAGTTTTACTGGCCTTCTTTCTAGAACATTCAGGACTGACAATAACTTCCCCTCAGTGATGTAAGTACCTTCATGTAAAAAAAAATTAGACCCAGAGAAAATGTTCATTGTTTCTAAACAATATTTCTATATTTCAGAATCTTCAAAATCCAGGTAAGAAACACAGTGAGGAACTCATCCACTGCAAGCTTGGCCCCATCCATCAGTACCAATGAAGAGAGACAAATCAGGATAGAAAGACATCACTACCGTCTCTATTGTCAGTGATATTATGGACTAATGAATAAAAATAACTGCTTTACAGTGTTCTACAGTGTTCTACAGCAATTTCATGTACTCCTTTCATTCTTGCAATGACCCAAATTTAAGTGTCGTGTTTAAACCTAAGTTAGGCATACGTTAGTATCTCTACTTTACTAACAACAACAAAAAAAAAACCCCGAGGTTAAGTGATTTATCCTTGGTTGCCTTCCTGTCAATGGCAGAACCACACTTTTTAAACCTGGCCTTTGGAAACCACAAGTGCTCTGCCACCAGTGCCCCAAAGATCAGCAAAGATCCCAGAACTGCTTAGTAGTAGCCGATGAAGTCACAAGTTTCTTTTCTTCAGATTCTTCCCTAAATGACATCACTCATGGCTATAATGCAGAGCTAAGTTAATCATCCCAATCAACTGCACAGCCAATTAAATAAAAATATTGGAATGTCGTACTTGACTGTTCTATAATCCATGCAGTCACTATGCACTTCTGCCTGGTCAATTACATGCCTCATTCATAATGTCACTCACAAGAGGTTGGATTGCCACAATTCCTCACCATTGCAGGGAGATGAAACTTTTCCTGACTTTTAATCAATAGGTTGTTTTTAATAAGAGTACCTGAAGATATAAATGTAAATATACTTCTACCTAGAAACATGTTCCATTATGATCTTGTACACACACAAAAGACCTCACTTTGTTGCACATTTCTTCCATTAGCTGTCCGATACACTACATTAACAGAAATAGTGGTTAGGGAACCACTCAAGTTGCTGCTACTTTGCAAAATGATTAAACAATCTCAGGTTTTGGAAAGACATACCCAGCATACATTAGATCTCCTCTTATTTGAGTGCTTTCCTTGTGGTCCACACAGCAAGGTCAACTCTCCACATAAAATTAAAGGGTTGAAATACACCTGAATTGGCTCTGAAATTGCCCCATGAGTCACATCTACAGAGTGCTTGCTGAAAACAATGGCCAACGAAAATCAGGGTGTTTTACCTGGAAAAATCTATACAACTTAAGAGTGAGAGAGAGGGAATGGTAGACTCCTAATTAAAGTTTGAAAGGTTTCTTAACTTTCTTCAAGAGTAATAGGATAGCAGAGACTGATTTTCAAAGGAGATCATTAATTTTCCTTAATTTTAAACTAAATCTCAAAGTATATTTTATTCATATTCAGAAAAGGATAAATGGAAGATCAAAAAGCAGTGATGCAGACCTCACCAGTGCCCAGCCCCTGAGGGAACCATTGCACTGCATTTTTTATGTCAGCCAACCTTTCCTTTTTAGTATTCATGAAAACTTAGCAAATAATCACATTGAATTGATTTCAGGGACATATATCCATTGCTTCCTGCCTGAAACGTGAAGCTCAAGCATGGTTATCTGACACAGGAATGCCCTTTCATTCTGTCTTCTGTAGGAGCAACTGTACAGAACAAGTAAATGAGCGACCCGATGAAATCTCCCATCCCACAGTCTGCTCTTGCCTTGCTATTCAATTCATCTCTCTTCATCTGCACAGGGCTCTTGTTCTCCTTCAAAGCAAGCTCTGGGGCTATGGTGGAAAATTCAGGTGCAATGAACAGAAACCACTTCACGTGTTAGCCAAGAGGATATTTAAGGTGCTGAACAATGAAAAGTTAATACAATGTACTATTCGGTCTCCATAAATCACCGCCAAGTTTAACATCTTAAAGGTCCTATCAGACACCATGCCCTGTGTTTATGCTGTTTACCCGTATGTCATTCATGAGTTTCATGATGACTTGCTGAGAAGAACAATACATTACAATGCAAGATTCAATTGCAGCTATTTATTTTCACTTTATAAGACAGATGGCTAAGAGATAACTTGTTCAAAGGAAGGCAAAAGACAATCAAATGTCATGGGCTCAAGATAAGCCAGTTGGCACTATCAACCACACCAGGCAGGCTACCAATTTATAATTCAACTGTTGGGATGTTTATCATTGGAATGTTCAACTTCCTGGGGCAAACATTGACTATTTTGCCAGTAATAGGAGCCAAAATGCTATTATACTCCACTTGGGGTCACAAAAAGATAAAAGGCTAAGCAACCCATCTTACACAAACTCCCACATTTGTCCACAAGGGGCTTCATAATGAGGTAGCCACCTGCAAGTAAATGTGATGTGCTCTGATTTGGAACACTAAGACTTAGTTTATTCCCACGGCCAAGACGCTTGGATTTTCTTTAACTAAAATCATTAGTTTAGCTTAAGGTGTCATTCCCTACAATGCGTTTTCTAAAATGTGTGACTTAGTATTATTCATGCTGAACCAATTTAAAAGGTATTGACTTGCTATCTCTCAGCAAAGCAGGAACTGGACAGGTGTTTTAGGAGGCAGCTGGTTTGTAAATTTTCAGAGTTCAGAATGCTAAAGGGGAGAGCACCGGGTGACAATTGTTACTATAGGGTCCTTGTGCAGCCAAAGGGGATCAGAAGAATATATAGTTCTTCTTGGAGCAAGGGGTTACTATAAGTAAACACTTTTTAAAAATTAGAGAGCCGAGCACAGTGATTCACACCTGTAATCCTGGCAACTCAGGGGGCTGAATCTGGAGGATCACTTGAGGCCAGGAGGTCATCACTAGCCTGGACAACATAGAGAGACCCCACCTCTATAAAAAAATTTTTTAAATTAATCAGGCATGGTGGTACGTGCCTGTAGTCTCAGGTACTTGTGAGGCTGAGGAGGGAGAATTGCTTGAACCCAAGGAGAAAACTAGAAAGGTTCTCATTTTTGGCCTACTTTTGATTTCTGTCCCAATCTGTAATAATTATAAAATTCAAATTTCCACAGAACTGATGAACTGCAAGATTAAAAGAGAACCACCACACACAGTGAAAAGACTAACCCCAGGTGGGAAACAAGGAGACCAAAGGAAAACAGCATGTCAAACAGTTTAGAAATCAAGTTCAGGAAATTCAATATTCACTGTTAATTTTCCCATGAGGCCCTTTTATTGTTTTATTTTTTGTCTCTAGCCAGCTGTGCTTTTTAATAGGACAATTGTTTGCTATTCAGGTGTATTCCAATTATGTCTTTAATCCATTCAAGAAAATTTTTCTCCACTTTTTATTGCTTCATGTAGCATCCACAATGTGATTTTGGTAAGTTCTTCATTGTCATTAATAATAATCATGTTAACAAGTAAAGATGTAGATCGTTCGTAGCTCTGGTTCAAGGAGAGATAATGAGAGCTAAATAAACTTGATATCAATTGGAAATTGGACAAAATGGATAAGGCCACAGGGTAAGCAGTTCCCAGAGTCGAGACCACGGAATGAATAACTCAGACCTGAGTGCTAAGTCACCACAAGCTGCAGCACAGCCTGCCTCCTCTGAAGATGAGTTTATTAACTTCCAACAAGGCCTCCAGCTGCTCATTAGCTGTGAATACTCTGGAGAGGAATACAAGGAGCTGCTTCTTTTATTATTCCCTTAGAGAAGCTAAAATATGGTTTTCAATGTGATGCAGACTGGAAACCCCGATTTATTCAAATAATCTTGTTAATGTAGGCTACTTGTGCTTTTGGTACAAAGGACTTTGAGCTTTGTGTGTGTGTTTTAATGGCAAAATTCTCCATTGGTGTCCTTGGGCCTCTTCTACCTGCAAGCATAATCAATGAGGAAAGGTACTTGGGGACTTTTCTGCCTACAAAATTGAGCTAGTGCCACCATATGTATTTCTCATCAATCTCTTTTAATGGGATTATCGACATGTGTGTAAAAGTGACTTTCCTAGCGTGATTCATTTTTGCCTCTTCTTTAGATGAGAAAACCATCAAATCCCTGATGAAAACAGTGCAATGATATTACACTGCTTATAACAAGCTTACTTACTTCATTATTCATTGCGTTCTCTAGATGAATCATATGTTTTCTATTTTTAAAAGTGCTCTGGAAAAGTCAGGTTAAATCATAAGTGCCCCTTAGTGCTTACCTAGAGAGAAGCAGAAAGCAACTTTCCCACCCCAATGCCCTGGGAAATAAGGGAATGTCCTACTTTTCACCAAATCAAATGGTGTTTTTTTTTTAATCTTCATCCTTCTTAATATTTTTGGCATATCAAACTGTTTACCACCCTCTCCTTGCCAAAGAGCTTCCCTTAGCTGATATGTAACATACCAACTTAGTCTTCCTGCCTCAAAAACAATTGTTTCTTTCTCCACATTTACTCACTGACCTTATACCATGTCCCAGTCTCTGAGTATGTTCCCCCAAATCCAATCATCAATCTAACAGTCTTCTCTGACACTTTAAGAAAATCCATCCTTGTTTTAGTCTCAGTCATCACCTCTGTGTATTTGAAAATCAAATCCTTCTTGACAACTCATCCTTCACCCAGTTCTAGGACTGTATCCTTATCATTCTATCACATAGACTTTCTAGAAAAAAACGAATGAGGTTGTCATTCTTAACAGAACAACATATCCAAATGATTAGCTTCCCAAATGTGTTATTTTTCTATTGCCCTCCAGGAAAAAAGTACAACCAGAAAATTAGTCAAAATAGAAGCAACAAAATATCAGGTTCACAAGGGATTAGACTATATTTTTCTTAGCATTCACTGTATGTGTTTCTAAATCAAAATCACTAGGGTTCATAGGTGGCAGAGATCTTCCAGTTTCTATGAAATTTTGCATGTGAACTATATGCCCTGACATTCCGTATCTCCTCTTCCTGACCTTGAAATCAAGAATTCAGTCTCAAAATACGGTCTTTTACAAAGAACGCTGAGCACAGAGGTTGCCTTAACAAGAAAGCATTCTAATTCTGTCATAAATTAAAGGCAGCACTTCAGATAACAGAGCATAAACTGCTGCCACTCCATTCCTGAGAGAGATCAAATGATCCTTTCTGTAAAACCTGTCTTTCTATTACCAGGAACTAGAAGTTCAACAAATAACCAATGCAAGAGTTTAAAAGTTTCATGTGTGGATGTCCTGAAACAGATCCTGGGTGGGTCTGAAATGTTGTGTCTTCACAGAGTCTTCTGACTTCTCCAGTCTTAACTTGAGAAAGTCTCCCAATATGCACGTTTGCCGTAAATATTCCTTTCTAATTTACACTGCATTCAAATCAGCAACCATTTACTGAGTAGGTGCTAGAGACCTGAAAATAAATATACCAGAACCTCTGCAGGCTGTGATTCTAAAGAAGTGTTCCAAGCCCAGCTCCACCACTCAGCAGCTGTGTCACCTTGGGCAAGGTGACAATTCACCTCTCTGCCCGTATTTCCTCTTCCGTTCCACGTGGAGAATAATAGTACCTATGCCATAGGCGGGACTGTTCTGACGATGAAAATGAAACAACACATATAATGCGAGTAATGATATTATCTTCCTCTTGAGGCACTGAGGGAATTAAATTGCTGGATACATTTAAAACAGAGAGAACAGTTTCGGACACACAGTGTACATAACATTTACACCCAGTAAACGGCAGTCCTCAATGTCGTTGTTATTGCCTGGTATCATACAGTTAAGGAGTCTCAACAAGATTCAGCGCCAGGAACACAGAGCAAGTCATTCTGAGAAGTGCTGTGGCACTGACCACCAGTGCCCAAACTCTCCCGATAGGAGTTTCAGGGAAATGACCAAGAGGAACTAGCCCTTGAATGGACCCTGATCCAAGGAGCCCAATGTTCCAGGCAAACAGTAGAGAGGCGGTGGAGGGCAGAGGCGTCCCAGACAAGGAGGCAAGGAAAAGCATGCAGCACTTGCAGGGAGGAAGGGCTCGTTCATCTTGTTAGAGGGCAGGGAATGCAGACAGCTTAGAAATCCCTGTAGGGACAGACATGCACCCCAGTAGCAGCCACACCAACGAGTGGGCCTCTTTTCTGGAGGTAACAGGACACAAGTGAGTAATACAGTCAAGTCATTTTTCCCCCATCACAGCTGAAGGTGAAGAGATCAGTGAGGAAGCTGTGCAGCAGCCATGGCAGAACATAAAGACAGCCTGACCTGGGGCAGTGACTCCTCAGCAGAGGAAGGCACAAAGACACAGAGACCATCAGCAGAACAGATGGACACTGGCATGATGGGCCTGAGTCAGAAGACCAAATGTAAATACCTGATCCTCTCATACTGTGATCTGGGACATGAACGTAGTCTCTTTAACAGCTCCCGTCTTGTAAAAGGGAGTGCTAATGTGTACACCATGAGATCGTCATGAGCCATAAAATATATGATGTGAGTGGCAATGATCTACAATCTGCAAAGGTCTGTGTGGATGTGCAACGTACGTTATCTCCAAAGTACATGATTTCCCTGGAATGATTTGGGATGACTGCCTCATGAATCAGGGCTCCACACTGTTCCAGCGATACATGACTTTCTCACTTCTAAAGCTATGAATTATTTTTCTCAGGGGGACTTCTTGGAAGGATCTTCTCATTTTTTTACAAAATAAAAAATACGTATCTTTGGTCTTTAGAACTGTCCACTCTGGCTTGCTAGGTCCCTTCTGTGTCTGACATCATTGTGCTTGTGTGTGCATACATGCATGCTATTCCTCCTGCAGGCTTCCTTCTGATCTTGATCGTTATCTAGCTTCTAATAAAACCAGTCAGCAGAGGATGGCCGGGAAGGACTGAATGGGTTCTTAATGCTATGTAAGTTCTGAGTGTAGACAACTCTTCTACATGTTCCGGACAGCTAACATGTAATGGTCAAAAGAGAGTAAAAGCTACTTAGGAATATTTCCTGTTCCTTCAGTCATTGTGGCCATGGCAATGCACGTTCAAATGATTCAAAATGTGACCATTTAGAAAATGATCCCTCGCAGCTTGTAGTTGTACATATATATGTAGCAGTACATAATATATAGATCTATATGATATAGGCATACAGAGATATCATATATTTGATAAATGTATATCTTTTACTGTTCCTCTGTATTCTTTATGGCATTATAATTCCACCACAAATGCTCCAAGAAATTATTCAGGGGTTAAAACACAAATAATGGACATTTTCAGGTATGATGGCAAATACAGACATGTTCATTCCTTTTGTTTGTTCGCTTGTCAATATAAACCTCTCTGTACCAGTTTTTACTGGTCTCTTAGCTCACTTCTGCTTATCAGTTCTCTGCTTAGTAAGGTGGAGCCAGAAAGCCGTAAGTATTTCCCCGGTGTCCTCGCGATGTGGCCTCCTGTTGGACCGGAGGCAGCAGCAAGAGAACAGAAGGCTAGCAGATGAGAAATAGCCTTGTCCTTTCTCCGTCCCTCCCTGTCTCCTTCTCTCTGCCTGCCTGTGCCTCTGACGGGGTCTCTGGAAGGTGCTGTGTTGCTGGCACTTCTCTGAGGCCCGTCCACCACGGTGCCAGCACTGGCTAAGGTGTCCTTGTGGTCAGGGGCCCCTTCTTACAAGTTTCAGCACCCATTCGGGACCGCTTGCCGCATGCAGCATGTGTGCGTTGGACTCTGATAACACCAGCTCCTCCCTTTTCCTCCCTGAGATCTGTGGGCAACAACAGCTTCCTGCAGTTACCAAGCTCTTGCTACCCACTTTGTTTTTTCATCTACTCCTATATTTTTTAAGCTATTCCCTTGATTAAGCACTCTCCTTGTAGAATATCTAGGTTTTTATTTCCTGTAAAAGACCCTGACTTCTATAGTACTCAGTACCAGTAGTGATCCCAGGAAACAATCACTCAAAACTGAATTCCAGTATTGATCTGCTGACCTGTTCAAGCTTGCATACAATGACCTCCTTATTAGCAGCAGAAAATAGGTGTCTAGTAAACTGAGACTTGAAGTGGCATTATAATGACTTAATCACCTCTGGTAGCTTGAGGTCAAAATCCTACTAAAGACAAGGCTTTGGGAAAGCAAGTGGCCACTTCATTTAACTGTAACTTTTAGTACTGAAGATTCAAAGGGCTACAGTGTGGGCAGTTACTTCTAAGTGCACTGGAGATACAGGGAAAGAAAAGGATGCACTCAGAGGTTAAACTCTCAGTTCAAGGTATGGTCAGAAAATCAAAGAATGTCTACAGCAGTGAAGATGTAAGGGTTTTGGTTTGTTTGTTTACGGTAGCTCTAAAACAAATTTTAAAACCTCACATCTTATAGTCAGAATGCATTTAGGGCTGAGGATTATGCTAAAAACTAAATAGTAAGTTGTAGTACAGATCTGAGAGATGGTCACATAGTGGACCACAGAGCCAGAAGGGCAATGCGAATGTTTCAGCCGTAGGGGCCAAGGGGCCACCCTCCCCCTCACCTAATAGGATGCAGAAGCTTATATACCATCTTGAAATTACAGAGTGAATGGGGGCTTTGATCATGGCAAAACAAGTTATGGAAGAAAGAGAAGAGGAAGTCTGACTAGCAAGGTGGTCTTGTTATATAAATGAAACCTCACAGGTAGCAGCCCTCAGAGAAAAAGGATGGTAAATATTTCTTTCCGACCTTTAAAAGTGTCAGATTCGGTTAATCTTTCCTAGATCTGGACAAGGCGAGACCTAGCTGCATCAACAGAGACTCTACAGATTCCACTCTCCCCACGAAAGACAGCTTTGCAGAGCCACTTCTGTTTGCTGGCTCGATGAATAACCATCTCAAAGGATGTCAAAGAAGTATATTTGGTGGTAACATATTCGATTCTTTTCAAAACTCACAGGGATCACTGGTGGTACCCAATAGACTAGGAAAAGAGAGAGATGAGCTGCCTATTGGATCATTACCTGGCCTGTGTAATTGGATACTCTCCAGTCTGGTGAGCAGAAACTAACTCGAGTGAGGACAACAGAGAGTCAGTCTCTTACCCAATATCAAAACAAGACCATTTCACAGAGGCAGAGTCCTTTTATTGGAGGGGAGGCTGACTCCTTTTGAGTTTGAATCCTACTACACTGTCACTGGTGTCCATTATCAATCCTCCTAAGCTTCCTCAAAGGGGCCTGTTGTCATATTCTTGAGTGGTTATACACTGGGTAGACAGAATCACCCAGGGTTTAGAATTTACTAAACACTTGCTATGCACTGACACTAATCTCTAGGGAAAGTCGTGTTGGTTTATTGTCAGAGGGGAAACTTGTAGAGTTTAGATAATAATAGAGTTTTAGCCCAAGTCTTTCTCATAATAGGTCCACAGACCCACCCTGCAGGAATGTGTACACCCTGCAGAATTGCTGAAGGTATAATGGGTTATACACACTTAGCAGCTGCCGGAATCCTCACCGCGGTTACACGACCTAAGATATGAAGGACCAAGTGGATGACCCTGATATATCACCACGCTGCTACCAAATAGTAAAACAAAAGCAATATTATGCCCTTGGGGAAACTTATGAATTTAGTCATACCATAAAAATACCATAAAAGACTTGAAAGAGGCAGTACTGATCATTAATTTTACATCTCCATTTAATCCACTTCTTTGGTCCAGAGAGAAGTTAGATCATCTGTATAAACAATAGGCCAGGAAAGTGACTCACACCTATAATCTCAGCACTTTGGGAGGCCGAGGCAGGCAGATCACGAGGTCAGGAGTTCGAGACCAGCCTGACCAACATGGTGAAACCTCATCTCTACTAAAAATACAAAAAAAATTAGCTGGGCATGGTGGTGTATGCCTGTAAACCCAGCTACCCAGGAGGCTGAAGCAGGAGAATCACTTGAACTTGGGAGACAGAAATTGCAGTGAGCCGAGAGCGTGCCATTGCATCATTCCAGCCTGGGCAACAGAGTGAGACTCCATCTCAAAAAAAAAAAAAAAAAAAAGAATAGTTGCACCTTGCTAGATGATTTTTTTTTATTGGCTTAAGATGGAAATTTGCTTATGAATAGAAGGCTGTGTATGGATTCCTAGTGCCAGAAAGATAGGTTGTTTCAGTATGTACCTGTTGGCTTTCAAACCCATATGTCCTCTTATATAATTGGCTCTATGACACTAGCACTAGAAGTCTGAAAACTACATTTCCCAGACTCCCTTGCCTGTTGGCTTGCTGTGAATTTTGCCATTTCTGGGAACTAGTAGAATACCCAAAGACTGAAGGGAGGGAGGAAGAAGCCTCTGTTTATGCTCATTCTCCCCACCCACCTCCCTCCTTCCGACAGTGTCTCTGAACTGTTTGCATCTCTCTGCAATCCTACTGTGCACAGTAGTCTCTCCACGGTTATCACTGGCCACATCGCCCCAATCCAGCATTGGCCCAGAACACCCCCACCTTATAGGCTGCGACGCTAGCCAGTCAGTCTCAGTACCTCACGTGGCACAGGCAATACAACAAGTGTGCTTCTGAATTCTGGTAAAACCACTTTCTTCCCTTTTGCCCTCTGAACTGATATTTTCTGGGTTACATCGACTGCCTTGTTTTAATCTTTGGTTCATCCAACACCTTTGGGACTTCCCCATCTTAAGTCTCCTGCATTTGAAGTGCATAACATGATGTCCATTTTTCTGATTGGACTCTGGCAGGAAAATCCTCCATTTAAAAAATGTCTTCATGGAAATTATGCATACACATCCTTTCCCAATCCATCTCTGCTTTCCCTGAACTTCCTGCTGCCCTGTGCTAGGCTGCTTAATGAACTCTTGCAGTGTCTTTCTCCTCAACACCACAGTCGTACTCTATGTCAACTGGGCATTATAACATAAAAATGATCTGACCAGAGAAACACGCTAGACTTACATCACACTGTCTTTATGACATAGGACATCCTCTACATATCAGCTTTCACTACCAAGGAGCTGCTTTCTCGGTCACTGCAGTTAATATGACCTCCCTGAGGACAAGGGCTTCGTTTGCATGTTTGTCTGTGTTTCCTCACCACATTTTTTAATGTTCAGTTAATAGTAATGAGTAAATTGATGGATAAAGTTTCTGTATACAAATGCAGTGTTGCCAGTCAAATTCAGAAAATCCTCATGTTAAACAACTCAATTTTTTATCTGTTAATAGAACCAACAAGGATTAGTGTCGGAGCTTTTCTCTTCAGACCAATACTATGTGTCCAGGTCACCAGAAGAAGAGCATTCCGGGAAAGATGCCCCACGCAAGGCTGCAAGCTCTGAGTCAGAGCCTGGATTTCCTGTGACTTGAACACACAGTATTTCTGCTATCATTGTACACACTACCCATAATTTTGATACATGTATTTAATATGTCAATTAGCGTTCTCATGTTTTACTGCAAAGACTAGGTTTACATCATCAGAAAGCACAAAAAGGCAGGATCATGTTAGTGGTGTCTAAAAGATTTTATGAAACTTCCTTCTGAAGCACAATTGGTATTTCACTTTAAGAAGCTAATAAATATTTTACAATGGCATTTCATTTGTTTTACAATGACATTTGGTATTACAATGAAGGAGCTGGAAAAAGAATATAAAAAGGTCCCCTCCACTACTCACTGCATTCCTTATATTTAGAGACCAAACTGATTTATAGCATTCATGAGTCACTGTAAATCATTAGCAATGGCACTAGGAGCTTAACCAGTGGGAGAGGTGAAGTCCATTGAATCCTAAATACACAAATCTATAGTTGACACTAAATGGCTTTCAAATTTATTTATTTAGCATATCGTATTGAATCATATCTCAACACTATTCATTATCATTCCAGTGGGAGAAATGCCACTTCACATATGCATAAGAAATTGATGATATAGAAAAATTATTTTTAGTGAAATCATATTTTTAAAAGTCACTTGCCCTAAGTCCTTGAATGCACAGGATATGTAACCAGAGGTCATTCCCAGAACACCACAAGCCTCACAGAGCACAAGCAAGGAAAAAGGGAGATCAGCAGAATTCCAAGACAGAAGCTGTACAGGATCTCTAAGGCAGTGGTTCTCGGCTCTGCCTGTTCATTAGTATCACCTGGGTGGATGTCCTGCCTTACATCTGTCATTCAAGGCATTATTATGTATCAGGAATTAAGTCAGAGCAGTACAAGGGTCAAGGGTGAGTGCAGGGCTAAGGAAAGCAGGTGAGATTAACTAGTCATTTCTCTCTCCTCCTCTTCTCCCACTAAACCTTCAGGGCTAGGGAATCACAACCTAAGGACTGACTGGCTTTGTTTGTTTTGCATGGGGTCCCCATCCTGAATTTCATTAACCCTCTGACCCCCAAAGCTCTTTTGTGCTGACATAAACAGGGGCTTGGTCACAAACCAAAGTAACATGACAAGAGTACAATCACCACAAAAGAAAAGCATCATACTGAAAATGCACATTGCAACAGGCAACAATATTATAATAGGTAAACTGTGAACTTTAAATTAATATAATATGCTAATTAGATGGATGTAAAAGGACATTATCAATATGAAAGGATAAAAATGACAAAGTGAACCAAGCAGAAATATTACGTATGAGAAATGTAATGATTGAAGTAAGAGACACAAAAGATCAATGTCTTGGGGCTCCACACAAGACTTGTTTTGGCACAGAACGCAGGGCTCAAAATATGCTTGTATGGTGGAGCTTATGCTCTTGCTCTTTTGCTATCAACATGAGAAGAGTATGTCCCCGGGTAGGCCACTAGCCCCAGGAAGAAAATGAGAGGCACCAGGAACAGTGCCATCCAGCTGACCCAGAAACTCATGACTGAAAAATAAATGCTTATTGTTGTATGACACCGAGAGTGATTTTATATACATATCATTATTAAGGCAATATGCAATTATATAAGTAGCAAAATGATACAGCCGAAGAATGAGTTAATAAACTGGAAAACCAGATTCAGGAAATCTCCCAAAAGGAAGAAGTATAAAAAGTTCAAAGAAAATAAAAAGGACATGAAAGTTCAAAGAAAATAAAAAAGACATGAAAAGTAGAAATAATATCTAAATGATAGGAATCCAAGAAAGACACACAAATATACATGAAGGTCAGAAGAAACTTGAAGAAATAATGAAGATAAATTCCCCAATTGGGGGAAGGGGAACAATAAAAGACCTCAGATTGAAAGGGCACCAAGAATGCTAAAGAGAAGAGTTTTTTTTAAATGGAAACTATATACATTGTAACCCGACAAAGATTACCTATTAAAAAATTTTGGACCAAAAAGGAAAATGTTTAAAGCATTTATTTTAAAATCAGGTACAAATCAAGGATACCAACTGTCCTCATTTCTATTCAACTTTGTATTGGTGATCACACCCAGAACAAAGGGACCAGAAAATAAGAGACTAGAGCATTGGGAGGGCAAAATAAAACTCATTATTTGTTGACAATGTGATCTTCACATGAAAAACCCAAAGGAAAAGCAAGAGAGATTATTAGAAAAAAAAATACTGTTAGAAACAATTTAAGAATTTAGCAATATGGTTTGGTATAAGATGAACATGCAGACATCAGATGCATCTCCAGGCACCAGCAGAAAACAACTGGTATACATGGAATACTGGGCAGTCATAAAAAAGAATGAGTTCATGTCCTTTGCAGGGACACAGATGGAGATGCAGGCCATTATCCTTAGCAAACTAACAGAGGAACAGAAACCCAAATACTGCATATTCTCATGTCTAAGTGGGAGCAAAATGATGAGGACACATGGACACACGGAGGGGAACAACACACACTGGGGCCTTTCAGGGGGTGGAAGGTGGGAGGAGGGAGACGATCAGGAGAAACAACTAATGGGCACTAGGCTTAATACCTGAGGGATGAAATAATCTGTACAACAAACCCCCACGACACAAGTTAACCTATGTAACAAACCTGCACATGTACTCCTGAACTTAAAATAGAAGTTTAAATAAAGGAAACAACTGATATAATGTAATTAAATAGAGTATTCCATATACAGTAGTATCAGAGAATATAAGAATGAATCTAACAAAAGATACTCAAGTAGCCTACGTGGCAAAATAATATAATTTTATAAAGGAGATATTTTTAAAATCCTTACTAGAGAGATATCATAAATCACTAGAATTATAGCATAAAATGTTGATTCTCATCAAATTGTGTAAAATAGTCAAAGCAATTCTAATAAAAATTCTAGATATTGATTTTATCCTAATATATAAACAAACACAGGCACATACACAGTCATGTGCCTAATAATGATTTTAGGTCAGTTTTGTACTGCATTTACAATAGGGTCCCATGAGATAATAATAGATATGAAAAATTCCTATCACCTAGTGATTGTGTAGCCATTATAACATTGTAGAACTATTCTTTTTTAAATAAATTTAATGTAGTCTAACTGTACAGTGTTTATAAAGCCTATAGAAGTGTGCAGTAATGTTCTAGGCCTTTAGATTCTCTCACTACACACTCACACCCAGAGCAATTTCCAGTCCTGCATTTATCATAAATGCCCTACACAGGTGTACCATATTTTAATCTTTTATACCATATTTTTAATTGTGCCTTTTCTGTTTAGATGCACAAATACTATATTAGTCCATTCTCACACTGCTATAAAGAACTACCTGAGACTGGATAATTTATAAAGAAAAAAGATTTAATTTACTCACAGTTCCACATGGCTGGAAAGCCATCAGGAAACTTACCAACATGGTGGAAGACAAAGGGAAAGTAAGGTGTGTCTGACATAGCAGTAGGAGAGAAAGAGAGGAAGTGGGGAGGTGCCATACTTTTAAACCATCAGATCCCATGAGAACCCATTCGCTGTCACAAGAATAGCATGGGAAAGTCCTCCCCCATGATCCAATGACCTCCCAGCAGGTCTCTCCCTTGACACCTGCAGAATACAATTCCAGATGAGATTTATGTGGAGACACAGAGCCAAACCATGTCAAACACATACCATTGTGTTACAATTGCCTACCAGTATTCAGTACAGTAACATGCTGTACAGG
Source organism: Piliocolobus tephrosceles (assembly GCF_002776525.5). NCBI lineage: Eukaryota > Metazoa > Chordata > Mammalia > Primates > Cercopithecidae > Piliocolobus > Piliocolobus tephrosceles. The sequence continues at coordinate 8,931,213 of NC_045451.1, forward strand.
TGTAGAGCCTAGAAGCAATAAGCTAAGCCATATCGCCTAGGTTTGTAGCAGACTATGCCATCTAGGTTTGTGTTAAGTGCACTCTAGGATGTTCACCCAACAATGAAATCACCTAAGGACACACTGCTCAGAACATCTCTCTCTGTCATTAAGCTGCATATGACTGTGTATGTATGTGTATGTGTGTACATATATGTGTATATACACACACACACAGCATACACACTCATGTAGAAACTGTCAAGGGTCAACCGTAAAAAGCACACTTTTGGGCCAGGCGTGGTGGCGGCTCATGCCTGTAATCCCAGCACTTTGGGAGGCCGAGGCGGGCGGATCACGAGGTCAAGAGATCGAGACCATCCTGGCTAACACGGTGAAACCCCGTCTCAACTAAATATACAAAAAATTAACCGGGCACGGTGACGGGCGCCTGTAGTCCCAGCTACTCAGGAGGCTGAGGCAGGAGGATGGCATGAACCCGGGAGGCGGAGCTTGCAGTGAGCAGAGATTGAGCCACTGCACTCCAGCCTGGGTGACAGAGCGGGACTCCATCTCAAAAAAAAAAAAAGTACACTTTTGAAAAACAAATGCAGGGAGTAGCTAGCATATGTCCTATAAGTTATCAAGACTTCCTATGAAACTAATAAATAAGGCCATGTAATAGTAATGCAGAAATGCACAAATGTATCAATGTAAAAGGGGAAAACTCATAAAAAGTTCCACGGAAATGGGATTTTGAAACATGACACAAGTGACATGTCTGAATGAAAGGATGCCCTACTCAATCAATGCAGCTGGATAAAAGGGTGATTCATAAGATCAAATACAATTCTTACTTTAAATCATATTAAAAACTAGAAAATATAATTTCATAGGAAAATATTTCTTAAAACATATAACCAATGAAAAATTTTAATAAATTTGCTTATATTAAAATTGGTAATTTTGTTTCACCCAAGACACTTTTAAAGGTAAAAGTGTGGCAAACTGGGATATTATATTCACAAAATGAACAATAAAAAATTATTGTTAATAAATAATTCGTATCAGAAATAACCCTTATGAATAAATCAGAAGATTTCAAACAACCCAAAAGAAACAAATAAACAAAATACTTCAACTAAGATTTCACAGAAAAGGAAACATGGCCACTAAGCATAGGAAGGGATGTTTATCATTGGAAATCCAAGAAAAACAAATGAAGACCACAATTAAAATAGTGGACAGTTGGGGAAAATTTAAGAAAACTTACAATTTCAAATATGTGAGGGGATATAATCCCACATAATTTTTTATTTTCTTTTGAGACGGAGTCTTGCTCTGTAGCCAGGCTGGAGTGCAGTGGCGCAATCTCGGCTCACTACAACCTTTGCCTCCTTGGTTTAAGCGATTCTCCTGCCTCAGCCTCCTGAGTAGCTGGGAACACAGGCGCGTGGCACCACATCCAGCGAATTTTTGTAGTTTTAGTAGAGACAGGGTTTCACCATGTTGGCCAGGATGGTCTCAATCTCTTGACCTCATGATCTGCTCGCCTTGGCCTCCCAAAGTGCTGGGATTACAGGCGTGAGCCACCGCGCCTGGCCAGGATTTCTTATGTATTGCTCCTGGCAACACAAACTGGCAATCACTTTAGAAAACACTTTGATATAAGCTACTATTCAGTGACCCAGCCATTCACTCCTACCTTTATACCTGAGAAATTCTTTCACATGGAAAACAGGAGACAGGTACAAGGTTGGTCACAGCAGGATGATGCCCCACAGCAAAATTCAAAAGCAACCTAAATATTCATCAACTGAGAAAGTAGATGAATAAGTTGTGGAATATTATAGAGTAGCGCCAATGATCAGGCCAAAACATGAAACAATATGGCTGAAACTTAGCAACAAACTGTAACATTAAAAAGGTTTCCAAAAATTACATACAACATTCAAACCCTTTTAAATAGACTAAAAATAACTAAAATTTATAAACATAATTTTTATGAAAACATTTAGCTGTAATAAAAAGGCCAAAAAGAAGAAAAACGATAAATGTAGCATTCAGAATGACGGTTTCTTTGGGCAGGCAAAGGTAGGAAGAAGGGATGGAAGACTATATTGTCATGTATAAAGATCTAAAATTCTGAGACATAAGAAGGAAATTTTGTTTTACCATTTTTTTTTTTTTTTTTTTTTTTTTTGAGACGGAGTCTCGCTCTGTGGCCCAGGCTGGAGTGCAGTGGCCAGATCTCGGCTCACTGCAAGCTCCGCCTCCCAGGTTCACGCCATTCTCCTGCCTCAGCCTCCCGAGTAGCTGGGACTACAGGCGCCCGCCACCTCGCCCGGCTAGTTTTTTGTATTTTTTAGTAGAGACGGGATTTCACCGTGTTAGCCAGGATGGTCTCGATCTCCTGACCTCGTGATCCACCCGTCTCGGCCTCCCAAAGTGCTGGGATTACAGGCTTGAGCCACTGTGCCCGGCCTTGTTTTACCGTTTTTAAAATAACAAGGCTGGGCACAGTGGCTCATGCCTGTTATCTCAGCACTTTGGGAGGCCAAGGTAGGCGGATCACCTGACGTCGGGAGTTCCAGACCACCACCCCAACCAACGTGGAGAAAACCCGTCTCTACTAAAAATACAAAATTAGCCAGGTATGGTGGTGCACGCCTGTAATCTCAGCTATTCGGAAGGCTGCGGCAGGAGAATCGTTTGAACCCGGAAAGTGGAGGTTGTGGTGAGCTGAGATTACACCATTGCACTCCAGCCTGGGCAACAAGAGCAAAACTCTGTCTCATAAAATAAATAAAATAAAATACCAAGTATACAAATAAAAGCAAGCCATGTATTGATCAATGATGAAAGGGTGTCCTAAGTCATGGATTGCGGTTAATTCATTTATTTGTTTCTAATGTCAAATTAGTAGGGTGACAAATTATTTTTAAAAGTCCACTTTGGGAGGCCGAGGCGGGCAGATCACAAGGTCAGGAGATCGAGACCATCCTGGCTAACATGGTGAAACCCTGTCTCTACTAAAAATACAAAAAGTTAGCCAGGCGTGGTGGCGGGCACCTGTAGTTCCAGCTATTCGGGAGGCTGAGGCAGGAGAATGGCATGAACCTGGGAGGCAGAATTTGCAGTGAGTCAGGATCACACCACTGCACTCCAGCCTGGCCGACAGGGCGAGACTCCATCTCAAACAAACAAACAAAAAAAGTCAGAAAGTATGAAGAGAAAGAGAAAAGAGAGATCAATATGGACCACAGTTGTGAAGAGGGGTTTGTCAGAGAAGGTGGAACCTTGGGAGAGGAATGAAGAGGATCTCCCAGCCCAGGTGATCACAGGAGCAAAGACCAGCAACAGTAGAAGGACATGAGGTTTTGGAGAGCCATCATAAACAGACAGACAATAAAGTAAAGATACCACAGTAGTGGAAGTGAGAATGTGAAGACAATTTACAGGCAGATCTTAAAGTCTAAGCAGAAATGAAGCCTATTTAATGGGAGTTTCTGAAGGCTCTTGGGGAAAGGGCAATCGTGATGAAAACATCATCTGGATGATTACAATGGCATCGAGATGGGTGGAAAAAATGATGTGTGCACTTGCAGGAAGGACTGGAATTTAAGAAGTCTTTGGAGTCATCCAGGTAGGAGATGGCACAGATTGGATTAGGTTCTCCATAGTAAGAAGAGGAAAGACAATGTTGGATTTGGAATACACTTTTAAGAAGGAATGTGTGAGATTGCTACAGATTGCTACTGATTGTAAGGTTGAAACATTGTGAGCCTAGAAGAATAATAATAGCATTAACAGCAGTGGGCAAACCAAGAACAGGAATCCACATCATAGGGAATGAGTGAAATAATTAGTTCACTTGGGAAGAAACTGATCTTGAGAAAACTAGGATATTTTATTCCACTAAATCCATACACACAGGATTATCAGGTTAGGTAAGTATTACATTTCAACCAGTTGCCAATGTCCCTGATTCTGCCTGAAACCAATAAAAAAAAAATCTGTTGAGAGATGGATGGGATGACCAGCATCAATTTAGCCTACTGGAGGGTCAATTGTAGAGCATTCTTAACCCAAGCCCACATCTTAGGTGGGAGTTTTGAGATCAGCTAAAAACATGAAATCAAATGTACCAGTTTGATGAATGCACACACATCAAACTGTACAACACGTAAGATGAAATAAACATAAGTCTTCTCTTTCATTTTCATTCATGTACAGCAACTATTAGAGTGCATTATTCATGTCAGACACGCAAGGTCACTGTTAATTCTGTTTCACAACAAGGTCCTCCTCTTAGGAATTTGTCTATCCACGACAATTCTTATGGGAAAAAAAAAATGCCCCTTAAAAATTTCAAAGGAACACCCAAATGCCCCATGATTTTTATGTTGTTCTTATTTGTATTGTTAAGAATTTTTGAGTGATATTTGAAGAAAGTTTTCCTAACTTCTCCATTTAGTAAATTAGTTACAATAAACACCATGTCCTTTTAACCTAACAAGATTGAAATTTTCTCAGAACTCAAGGATATTAACAGAAAATCACCAAGAAAAATACAGACATAATGTTCATATTATGCTGCAATGTTTCTAAAATTTAATGTAGTTATACACAACTGTATGATCTAGTATACCTTCTCATTTCCACTTCAAGAACACCCTGAAATCATATCTAATAATAAACTTTAAATAGAACAATGAGCTCATTTGAAAAGCATAGATGCTCTTTATGTTTGAGAAAACAGCCCAATAAGATCTCTGACAGTCCTTCATTACCACTCAGGTGATTTTACATAAATGTCAATCAAAGCTCTTTCCTTTTCCATCAAATATTGTCATGTCAGCCTAAGCAAGAAAAGGAAGGTCGAGATTTTCAGTGACCTTCTCAGCAGCTGGGCTAGCTTTCATCAGACAGCTCATTAGTGCTAACAGGCTGATTGACAAGGTTACCCCAAACGGAGAAGCAGGAGCCAAACAGATCATTTGCATATTATATTAATGACATTCAGAGTACCATTTGGTGTTCCTAGGGGAATTGAAAGAGAACAAACTGTAATTTTCACAATCATTAATTGTTTAAAGGAAATTGCAGATTCTTAAAACACTTAGGATGGTTACGGGATTTCAATGTAACGTAGACCAGGAGGAAAGCTATGTATCTGTGGAACAGAAAGCCTGCTATGTAATTATTTTACTTGAGGTTAACTCTGCACAGCACCAAGCACATTCTACTCGAGGGAAGACACTGTTTATTAAGGAGTATTGGAGAGCCTCTTGTCCTAATGAGGGATAGGAGTTGACAGCAGAGATGTGGATGCATGCCAATAATGACAATTGTTTGTACGTTTTATCCCTCAGTGGATCAATGTGAGTGCAAGCTAGAGTGTTAGAATTGAACCTGCCGCATTCCTTGCCTCCAAATTCCTGCAGCTCCCACAGTTAGATCTGCTTAACCTCAGCCTTCGGCCTTGCTCCTACTGTGGCTTCTGGGACTAACTTGGGCCCTAGCAGGGGAAATACATGAGTCATCATAGTGCCTTGTCACTTACTATTTAGTCATATTATTAGTCCTGCCTCCATTTCCCCACTAAATCCAGGAACCAGGTTGTATTACTTTCCTAGCACTGTCATAATACTAGAAACTGGGTGGCTTAAAACAACAGAAATGTATTCTCTGTGTCATCACATGGCCTTCTCATAAGGACTTCAGTCACTGGATTTAGGACCCATCTAACTCAAATATAATATGACAGCATCTTAGCCGATGTATTACAGGAATAATTTGCGCCACAAGGGCCAGAACTGCAATTCTTCCATGTATATAAATGCTGGAGAGCCTAAAACTATTTACTGAACGGAATGAATAGCCAGGAACACCCAGAATTATGGACATTAATAGATCATTGAAGCCCAATCAGTGAGATCAGTGGAAAATAGATATTAAAACCAAGGCATTAGCAGGGCCGCTCTCATTTCTGAAGGCTCTGGGGGAAGAATCCAGTTCCAATAGGTTGTCTTGTTTCTTTGCATCTTCATTTCTCGTCTGGTTTCCTTTGATGAATTCGTCCTTGCTTCCCAAATTTGCCCAGAAACTAAGGAATAGTACTTGAACCTTAGTACCTGGGACCAAGACCTAGGTGCTGATAACTGTCTCTGGTATCAATCACCCTTTTGATGTCTGATGTCAGCGTCTCCGGGCACATGCTCCCTCCAGTGCAGTAGAAGCCCCTGGGGGTTTCTGACACTGCTGGGTGTCTGCTGCCTGCACAGCAGGTTTCTTCACATTCGTTTATGCTGAGCTCATCTGTACCATGATAACTGCCACCTCAACACTATCTAATGGGGAGGCTGGCCAGGTAAGGCAAAATCTCAAAAAAGACTTCATAAAACCTTTTCTACATAAAATTTGCTTTCTAAGGTTTGTCAGACTGTTATGCTTCTCTCATAATCTTTTTAAAAATTCATTTAATTATGAAATATTTCAAGTACACAGTAAAGTTTATTAAACAATCTCCAAATCTCAGTTTTATTTCTTGCACAAACTATATACTTTTCCTGATTTAGCTGCATGCTCTCTCAGCATTGCCTTTATTCTGGGACCCAGACTGCTAGAGTAGCCACGGTCTGGAACATCACTGGCCCTGGATGGTCTTTAACTGACAGTTAAGTGATTGCTTTTGCTCATAATAATTCACGGAACCAAATTAATCCCACAGTCCCCTCAACCACAAGGACCAGAAGTGTAATTCTTCCACATATACAAATGCTGGAGAGCCTAAAAATATTTAGTGACCTGAATGAATAGCCGGGCAAACGCAGAATTATGGATATTAATAAATCAGTGAAGCCCAATCAGTGAGATCAGTGGAAAAATAGATATTAAAAACAAGGTGTTAGCAGGGCTGCTTTCATTTCTGAAGGCTCTCGGAGAAGAATCCAGTTCCAAGCTCATTCGGGTTGTTGATAGAATTCAGTTTCTTGTAGTTGTAGGACTGAGGTCCCCATTTTCTTGCTGGCTGTCAGGTAGTGGGGTGGTCTTTGCTCCCAGAGTGAGTGGGTCTACTTCTTCTCATGCTTCAGTCTCCGTCTTCTCCCAGGACCCCATCTTTCTGACTCCAGCCAGAGAAAATCTACAACTTTTAAGGGCTCACGTGCTTAGATTGTGTTCACCAACATAATTCAGGATAATCACCCTGTTTTAACGTCTGTGACCTTAATTACTCTGCAAAGTCCCTAGGGCAGGGAGGTAACATATTCACAGGTTTCAGGAATTAGGGCCTGGACATCTCTGGGGGCTATGCTATCTAACACTCCTGTTAGTATTGTATCTCTGCTTTCTGTTAATGTATTTTCTTAGGTTTCTTATTTTTTCCACTTTTTTCCCGTTACAGAGACAAATTTTAAATGTTTCAGTATGTACTTGGAAACAATCTGCATACTTATATACTCTAATGAATGTCTCCTCACATTTTTACTTCATGGTATATAAAGAAAAAATGAAATTTGGGGGAGTACACTGCAGTAAACTAACGGCATTCAGGGGCATCTAAATGGAGCTTGGCAGAAAAAAAAGTTTGACTATCTTATTATATAGTTATTATAGAAAAAGTAAGTATTAGGGAAGATATTATAGACTATGTATAGAATTTCCAAATATTTTCAAATATATAAATGAGAATCTTGAGACCATTTGGTATATTTTGCTTTAATATCAGGTTCAATGTTTGAAATATGTATATGCAATTCCTAAACAAGACCTTTTAGTAATGATCTCTTCCAATTTTTGATAGTCACCTTTGGACAAGAAACTTTGTTCACCACAAGAGGGTGGTAAAAATTATTTTTCGAAAACTTAAAAAACATACAATAGTTAAAATTACATTTAAAGAATTTAATAGCACTTCCATTTCTTTCATTGACAAATGTCATATTGAAATTTCTTGAAATATGAAAGCATTCTGAATCTAACTGGACTTTTTCATGTCAAGTATTTCAAAATAATGATGAAGCTCTCATTTTCAAAATCCACATGCATTATTGGAGGAGTTGGTGGCTAACTCAGATACCACTAATAAAGTCACAAATAGGGGAGAATCTAACATATGTAAAAAGGAAATTTAGAGCTGCTCCAGAAAATGTAACCACTAAAAATCCCCTCCCATTTCACCCTGCACATCTTTACTACACCCAACCATGGAACCAGCTGCACCAAGGGCTGCATGCCATGCTATTCAGGACCCTAAACGCCAACTCCTGCAGCAACTCCGGGGTGCCTCGTCCATGACGGAAGGCAGTGCGCTCTACCATTGATGCAAGTCAATGTGTGGTTGTTTGGGTTCTTCCAAAATGTATTCAACCTGATGAGACTCCCCAGGCTCATCATCTATGGAGACCACAGAGACCCCAGATATAACCCCACACTCTTCTAAGGAGCCCAGTAAGAGGTTTCTTGTGACTAGACACCATTCTTTCCTTATGGACTTCAGAATTTTCTTCACTGAGAGTACTTGATTAGTAACCACTCTGAAATTTTTCTGGAAAATGTCTCTATTTGCCCTCATTTTGAATCACAGTTGCTCTGGAAATATATTCTAGGTTGCGGTCTAATCATTTTCCTTTGTAGGTCATTTGTCTCTTCTCTCTGGCTTAAGATTTTTCTCTTTGTCTTTAATATCCTGCCATATTACTTTGATTCACCTAGCATGAATTAATTTTTTTTTTTTTTTTTTTTTTTTTTTTTTTTTTTTTTT
>NC_045451.1:8940058-9083335 GCF_002776525.5 Piliocolobus tephrosceles
CAAGCTCCGCCTCCCGGGTTTATGCCATTCTCCTGCCTCAGCCTCCCATGTAGCTGGGACTACAGGCGCCCGCCACCTTGCCCGGCTAGTTTTTGTATGTTTTAGTAGAGACGGGGTTTCACCATGTTAGCCAGGATGGTCTCGATCTCCTGACCTCGTGATCCGCCCGTCTCCGCCTCCCAAAGTGCTGGGATTACAGGCTTGAGCCACCGCACCCAGCCGAATTAACTTTTAATGTATGCTGCTCTGACTCAGGATGCAACTGGTTAATTTTTTATTGAGGTATACTTTTCATACAGTGAAATGCATAGACCCAAAGGATAGTTTGATGAGTTGTGGCATGCGGAAAATCCACCCTCTAATCCTTATCGAACAATTTATTATCAGAGGATGTTCCTCTGTGCTCCCCTGAAGTCAAACTGACACGTTAGAGTCAGTCACCACTGTGAAGTCAATCGTCAAAGATTAGTGATGCCTGTCCTATAATTTTTTTATAAATTGAATCATATAATTTGTTCATTTCTGTGCCTCACTTAATTTGTCCAAAACACTTCGAGAGATTGACCCATGTTCTATGTTTATCAGTAATTCATTGCTTTGTATTGCTGAATGTTCAGTCATGAATACATGCCAGAATACTTTGTCCATGGTGATGGACATTTTGGTTGCTTTCATTTTTTGGCTATTATGAATACAACTACTCTGAGCATTTTATTCAGTATTTTTTGTAGAAAATAACTTTTAATTTTCCTTGTATGTATACATAGAAGTAGAATTGCTAGACTGTAGGGTAGAGAAATGTGCAATGTTATAAGAAACTGTCAAACATCAAAAAAGTACCATTTTACACAATTATCTGCAAATTATGAGAGATCATTGTTTTGCATTCTTGTCAATATTTCGTCTTGACAGTCTTAAAAATTTTAGCCATTTCTGGTGAGATTTTAAAGCTATCTCCTCATTCATTTTTGCATTTCAATGATGACTAATGATATTCATCATCTTTTAATGTATTTACTATCGTTTCATACAACTTTCTCTGTAAACTATTCAAGTTTTTTAGTAAGTTTTAATTAGGCTCCTATTTTTAATCTACACATGTTCTTTGTTCATTCTTGACATGATTCCTAGATCAGATACACGCGTTATATTTTATCCTAGTCTATAATTTGCATGTCCATTTTTTAATAATAATTTTTCATAAGACAATTTTGACGAAGTCCAATATACCAACTGTTAAATATATTTTCTTTTCCTTTTTTTGCACCCCAAAGATATAAATATATGATCTATGTCTTCCCCTACAAGATTTGAGATTCACATTTTAAATTTAAATGAGATTCACATTTGAGATTAAAATTAATCTCAAATAATTTTAGTGTATATTATAAAAGTCATCTCTTTTCCATACAACTTTCTAGTTATTTTAGGAATATTATTGAAAATATTCTTATCTCCACTGGATTCCTTTGGTAACTTTGCAAAAAGTAATTGGTCATACTAGTGTAAGTCTGTTTTTGGACTCTATTCTGTTCTATTGATCTATTTGACTAGCCTCACTGTCTTGAAATTAAGTACTATAATTCTTCCAACTTTGTTCTTTTTCAAGATCATTTTATCTCTGCTAGCTCTTTTGCATTTTCATATATTTTAGAATCAGCTTAACAATTTCTCCTTCAAAAACAAAAGCCTGCTGAGATTTTGACTGGAATTACATTGTATCTGTAGAGTAATTTAAGCAGGACTTACATCCTAGCATTATATGAAGGATTCTGACTCATAAACATGTAACATATTGAATATCTGTATTTATATTTTAATGTTTTACTGTAATATGTTATGGTTTTTATTGCAAAAGTCAAGCACATCCATGAAAAAATTATTCCAGGCCAGGCATTGCAGCTCACACCTGTAATCCCAGCACTTTGGGGGACCAAAGTGACAGGGTTGAGGCCATTGAGAGCAGCCTAGGCAAGACAGCTAGACCCCATCTCTAAAAATAAAAAAAAATAAAAGGCTGGCCATGGTGGCACACACCTATTGCTCTAGCTACTCAGGGTGCTGATGTGGTAGGATTGCTTGAGCCCAGGAATTCAAGGATGCAGAGAGCTATAATTAAGCCACTGCACTCCAGCCTGGACGACAGAGGGAGATGCAATCTCATAAAAAGAAGAATATGATTCCATATGTGCCACAATTTCAATTCAAAAGCTCAGTAATGAGTACAATGTTCTAGTGTCTTTCTGAATGTAATGGGTGTTAACTACTGATATGGTTTGGCTGTGTCTCATCTTGAATTGTAGCTCCCATGATTCCCAAATCTCATCTTGAATTGTAGCTCCCATGATTCCCATATGCTGTGAGAGGAACCCAGTAGGTGAATCACGGGGGCAGGTCTTTCCCATGCTGTTCTCATGACAGTGAATAAGTCTCACAGGATCTGATGATTTTATAAAGGGAGTTTCCGCTACACATGCTCTCTTTGCCTGCCACTATGTAAGATGTGATTTTACTCCTCCTTCACCTTCCACCACGATTATGAGGCCTCCCCAGCCATGTGGAACTCTAAGTCCTTTAAACCTCTTTCTTCTATAAATTACCCCGTCTTGAGTATATCTTTATTAGCAGCATGAGAATGGACTAGCACAACTACATCAGGATTAGAAGATAAGAAAACTCAATTTTATGTCCTTTCCCCAGAGGTCAAAATTATTTAAAAGTCACATTCTACTAATGCAGAGGGTATTTTTCCGTTTTCCATTAATTAAATTTCATTACTTTAGGAGTCAGCTGAACAGTAAGATTCACTAAGCACTCAATGCAAAGGGACCTGAGGTCCTGAAGGGCTATAACTCACGCCCCTCAGGACCTTGTATCATAAACAGGAAGACAGGGTTGACACACAGAACACACAAATATCATGAACTGGCACAAAAGGAACATTGTAAATTCCGTTTGAAATAATGAAGGACTATGATGTTTCTCTTCTCTCAGAACAGAAGAAAGAATACTGAGAAACATGTGCCCTTTTCACATTAAAATAATTAAGGTAGGTAGATTTAAAAACTTACCGAGATGCCTTTTAGAGCTAACAGTTTATGACTATGAAAAATTATCCAAAACAAATTCAAGATTAAATGTTTAGAGATAGGGAAAAAAAAGGAGAGAAGAGATCTACATCAGTGAGGTCGGGTCTTAGGCTCCTGTAACTCTGGTTCATGACTCCCCCACAAACCCTCTCCTCAATCTTTACAGTGGATATTTGAGAAAACTTTTAGGAGTCTCTATCAATGATTTCCTGTAAATCCATTGCTTAGTGTATTGAAACAAAAACCGTATTTATTTAACTCCACAGCTAAAGAAGACACAATGAAACAATATTAAAAGAAAAGTAAGTGAATCTCATGTCTCTCAGGTTATTTTCCCCCACACTGTGGGGCTGCTGGTTGTTCACACATTCATTTGTTCCCCACATTTAGCCAGAATGTGGAGGATGCATGGAAACAAACAAGTGCAAAGAGCAATCAGAAGGCTTCCAAGTTCTCTGACCACTCATTATTCTGCCTCCCCAGGCCCAGGATAGAACTATTTTAGATGCACAGTTGGAGACAAAAACATGAATTAAAATCTTTTTTTTTTTTTGTCTCTGGATGGGGAAAATTGTAGATATTAACATGTTTTGTTGAGATTGGAAGCATCTCATGATCTATCATTAAAGAATATAAAAGTCAAAATGTTTAACTTCTTTCTGCCAAATCATCCCATATGTAAATACTCATTTAAAAAGATAATTTCACTCAAAATCCAAATGACTTTTTTACAGAAATAGAAAAATCTACCTTTAATATGGACTCTCAAGGGGTGTGGAGTAGTCAAACCAACATTGAAACAGATCAGCCAGGCATGGCCTGTAATCCCAGTACTTTGGGAGGCTGAGGTGAGAGAACTGCTTGAACCCAGGAGTTCAAGACCAGCCTGGGCAACATAAGGAGACCCCATCTGTGCAAAAAATTAAAAAATAGCTGAGCATGATAGCACACACTTGTAGTCCTAGCTACTTGGGAGGCTGAGGCAAGAGGATCGCTTGAGCCCATAAGGTCAAGGCTGCAGTTAGCTGTGATTGCACCACTGCACTCCAGCCTGAGCAACAGAATAATACCCTGTCTCGAAAAAAGAAAAAAAAAAGAAAAAAATGAAGAAGAAATGAAAAAAAAAAATAGCAAGGTTTGAGGTTCCATATGTCATGATTTCAAAACTTACTACAAAAACACTGTAATCACAACAGTGTGGTACTGGCATAAGGAGGACAAACAGACCAGTGGAACAGAATAGAGTGCACAGAAATAAATCCTTATTAACAAGGCTGCCAAGACCATTCAATGGAAAGAGGACATTCTTTTCAATAAATAGTGTTGAAAAAACTGTATATCCACATGCAAAAGAATGAAACTGTACTCAGTGTATACCATATACTAAAATTAACTCAAAAATTGATCAAAGACCTGAATGCAAGAGCTAAAACTATAAAACTCTTAAAAGAAAACATAAAGGAAAAGCTTCATTACATTGGGTTTGGCAACTTTTTCTTGGATATAACACCAAAAGCAAAGACAACAAAAGAAAAAGCAGGTAAATTGAAGTTTATCAAAATTAAAATCTTTCTATGCTCCAAAGGATATTATCAAAAGAATGAAGAGAAGACCCAAGAACAGGATAAAATATTTGCAAATTATATATGTAATATAAGATTAATATCCAGAACATATATAAAGAATTCCTAGTAGCCCAGTACGGCAGCTTGAGGCTGTTAATTCCAACTACTCTTGAGGTTGAGACTGGAAGGTCACTTGAGCCTTGGAGTCTGAGGCTGCAGTGAGCTATGATAGCACCACTGTACTCCAGCCTGGTTGACAAACTGATATCTCATGTCTAAAATAGAAAAAAAAAGAACTCTGACAGTTCAACAACAATAACAACAACAACAAAAAAACTGCTTTAAAAAAATAGTCAAAGAACATGAATAGACATTTCTCCAAAGAAGACATACAAATGGCTGATAAACATGTGAAAAGACAACATCGCTAATCATTAGAGAAATACAAATAAAACCACAATGAAATACCATATCACACCCATTAAGATGGCTGTTATCAAAAAATAAAATAACAAGTATTAGTAAAGATGTGGAGAAATTTAAACCCTTGTATATTGCTAGTCGGGTAAAATGGTGCAACCACTGTGGAAAATAGCATGGCAGTACTATATGGAATTAACATATGATATAGCAATTATACTTCTGGGTAAATATCCAAAAGAATTGAAAGCAAGGACTCAGATATTTATACAGCTAGTTCATAGCAGCATTCACAAAAGTCAAAAGATGGAAGCAAATCAGGTGTCCGCTGGGACACAGGGAGGGGAACATCACACACTGGGGCCAGTCAGGGGTTGAGGGCAAGGGGAGGGAGAGCATTAGGACAAATACCTAATGCATGCAGGGCCTAAAACCTAGATGATGGGTTGATAGGTGCAGCAAACCACCTTGGCACATATATACCTATGTAATAAACCTGCACGTCCTGCACATATATCCCAGAACTTAAAGTAAAATTTTTAAAAAAGAGAAAAAAATGTGGCATATCCATACAGTGAAATATTACTCCATTTTTGAAAGAAAGGAAATTCTGATATACACTACAACATGGAAGAACTTAGAAGACATTATACTAAGTGAAATAAGCCAATCACAAAAGGGTAAATATTCTAGGATTCTTCTTAAATACGTTACCTAAAGTAGCTAAATTCATGGGGATAGAAAGTAGACTGGTAGTTATTTACCAGGGGCTGGGGAAGAAGAGTATGGGGAGTTATCATCTAATGGATACAGTGTTTCTGTTTGGAAAGACAGGTTCTGGAGATGGACAGTGATAATGGCTGCACAACAATATGAATGTATTTATTGCTACTAGACTATATATTTAAAAATGGTTAAAATGGTAAGTTTTATGTACATGTTAGCATAATAAATATATATCACAAAAATAAAAGATTTTTGCTGGGATATACTAACTTCCTAAAGGCCAAGGATAAAATGTTAAGATTTATGAGTATGTGAAACTTGGGTATTCAAACACTCAATTATTGTAAGTTGAGATATTTATCTTCAAGTTTGACAGAATAGAGCTACCTGACATCGCACACTGACTCTCACATTTGCATTTTCCTGAATACCATTAAATTATTATTGAAGAAAGAAATTTTTTCTTATCTCTAAATTGCATTCTACTAATTTTGTTTTCCATATGATTGCCTGTCATTTTTCAGAGAAAAAACTGTATGGATAAGATGACATTTTTGAAAAGTTATAATTGTTACTTTTGTCACCTATAACAATTATAGTACTGTCAATATTCTGATGTAAGCACATATTTTCAAAAAGATGTTAGAAAACTACCTGTCATTTTTTCACTGTGCCTGCATGCAGTGTAGACTATAACCTATTCAGCCAAAAACACTTTCTAAGCAGAAAATCTGATCATACTTTGTGACAAAAGAAGTGGGTGTATGAAAAACTTATGACATTTTTCACAATTGCAGGATCTGCAGCTGCAGATATTTTCTCAAAATGTCAGTAATAATAAAAATCTACATTTGTCAAGCGGTTACTACTTTTCAAGGGGCAATGCATGCTTATGAAATTTCAAAAGTTCTATTAAATTAGCATCTCCAAAAATCTTGAAATTCCCATTTCTGTGCTCATATCTTTGAAACTAATATGCCTAAATTCTTCTTGTTACAGTGTGTATTAGTCCATTTTCATGCTGCTAATAAAGACATACCCAAGACTGGGAAGAAAGAGGTTTAATTGGACTTAAAGTTCCACATGACTGGGGAGGCTTCAGAATCATGGCAGAAGGCAAAAGGTGCTTCTTACATGGCACTGGCAAGAGAAAATGAGCATGTCGCAGAAATGGAAACCCCTGATAAAACCATCAGCTCTCACAAGACTTATTCACTGCCATGAGAACAGTAAAGAGGAAACTGCCCCCATAATTCAAATAATCTCCCACCGGGTCCCTCCCACAACACAGGGCAACTATGGGAGTATAATTCAAGATGAGATTTGGGTGGGGACACAAAGCTAAGCCATATCATTCCACTCTTGGCCCCTCCAAATCTCATGTCCTCATATTTCAAAATCAATCAAGCCTTCCTCACAATCCTCCAAAGTCTTAACTCATTTCACTATTAACCCAAAAGTTCATAGTCCAGAGTCTCATCTGAGACAAGGCAAGTTCCTTCTGCCTATGAGCCTGTAAAATTAAAAGCAGGCTAGTTACTTCCTAGGTACAATGGGGGTACAGGTATTGGGTAAATACAGTCTCTCCAAATATGAGAAACTGGGCAAAACAAAGGGGTTACAGGGCCCATGCAAGTCCAAAATCTAGCAGGACAGTCAAATTTTAAAGCCCCAAAATGATCTCCTTTGAATACATGTCTCACATCCAGGTCACACTGATGCACGAGGTGGGTTCCTATAGTCTTGGGCAGCTCTGCCCCTGTGGCTTCTGCAGGGTGTAGCAGCCCTCCTGACTGCTTTCATGGGCTGGTGTTGAGTGTCTGTGGCTTTTCCAGGCACATGGTGCAAGCTGTCAGTGGATCTACCATGCTGGCATCAGGAGGATGGTGGCCTCTTCTCACAGCTCCACTAGGCAGCACTCCACTAGGGACTCCATGTGGGGGCTCTGACCACACATTTCCCCTTCCACACTGCCCAGAGGTTCTCCATGAGGGCCCTGCCTCTACAGCAAACTTTTGCCTGGGCATCCAAACATTTCCAGTCATCTCCTGAAATCTAGGCGGAGGTTCCCAAACCTCATTTCTTGACTTCTGCACACCCGCAGGCTCAACATCATGTGGAAGCTGCCAAGGTTTGGGGCTTGCACCCTCTAAAACCATGGACTGACCTGTACCTTAGCCCATTTTAGCAACAGCTGGAGCAGCTGGGACTAACGGCACCAAGTCTCTAGGCTAAACACAGCATGGGGACCCCAGGCCCGGCCCATGAAACCATTTATTTCTCCCAGGCTTCTGGGTCTGTGATGGAAGGGGCTGCCATGAAGACCTATAACATGCCCTGGAGACATTTTTCCCTTCGTCTTAGGGATTAATATTCAGCTCCTTGTTACTTATGCAAATTTCTGCAGCCAGATTGAATTTCTCCTCAAAAAAATGGGTTTTTCTTTTCTACAGCATCGTCAGGCTGCAAATTTTCAAAACTTTTATGTTCTGTTTCCCTTTTAAATCAGAATGCTTTAACAGCACCCAAAGTCACCTCTTGAATGCTTTGCTGCTTAGAAATTTCTTCCACCTGACCGGGCGGTGGCTTATGCCTGTAATCCCAGCACTTTGGGAGGCTGAGTTGGGTGGATCACCTAAAGTCAGGAGTTCGAGACCAGCCTGACCAACATGGTGAAACCCCATCTCTACTAAAAATACAAAAATTAGCCAGGCATGGTGGCAGGTTCCTGTAGACCCAGCTACTCAGGAGGCTGAGGAAGGAGAATCGCTGGAACCCAGGAGGTGGAGGTTGCAGTGAGCCTAGATCACAACAATGCACTCCGGCCTGGCAACTGAGCAAGACTTCGTCTCAAAAAATAAAAATAAGAAATTTCTTCCGCCAGATTCCCTAAATCATCTCTCTCAAGTTCAAAGTTCCACAAATCTCTAGGACAGGGACAAAATGCCACCAGTCTCTTTGCTGAAACATAATAGGAGTCACCTTTGCTCCAGTTCCCAACAAGTTTCTCATCCCCATCTGAGACCATCTCAACCTGGACCTTATTGTTCATATCATTATCAGCATTTTTGTCCAAGCCATTCAACAAATTTCTAGGAGGTTCCAAACTTTCCCACATTTTTCCTGTCTTCTTCTGAGCCCTTTAAACTGTTCCAACCTCTGCCTATTACACAGTTCCAAAGTTGCTTCCACATTTTGGGGTTTTTCAGCAACGTCCCACTCTACCGGTACCAATTTACTGTGTTAGTCCATTTTCACGCTGCTGATAAAGACATACCCAAGACGGGGAAGAAAAAGAGGTTTAATCAGACTTATAGTTTCACATGGCTGGGGAGGCCTCAGAATCATGCCAGAAGGCAAAAGGCACTTTTTTTTTTTTTTTTTTTGAGATGGAGTCTTGCTCTTTCGCCGAGGCTGGAGTGCTATAGCGTGATCTCGGCAAACTGCAAGCTCCAAAAAGGCACTTCTTACATGGTGGTGGCAAGAGAGAATGAGGACGATGCAGAAGCAGATCTCATGAGAACTCATGAGACTTATTCACGACAACGATAACAGTATGGGGGAAACTGCCCCCATGATTCAAACTAACGCCCACCGGATTCCTCCCGCAACATGTGGGACTTATGGGAGTACATTTCCAGATGAGATTTGGGTGGAGAAACAGAGTCAAACCATATCACAGTGTTAATAACTTCACTGGATGAACATTTAAACTTTATGCATATTTCATATATTGATTCTCCTTTGGTAATTCTAAAATATTTTAAAATTGATGATTTTAATAATTTTATTCAGCAAATATGATTAAATGTTTATTATAACCAAGATGCTATGTTAAATGCAAATTGTACAAAGAATAATCACATAATCAATTGTGTATTCATTAGAGGTGCTTTTCTTTTACAAATCCATAAAATTAAAGGGAAACTAATATAATTAAACAATTCTTGCTGTATGGAAAGTGAAATATAATAGTAATTGAGAGATCTTGTCAGTTTCAGCATTATACACCATTAAAACTGTTTTAGCAAAAAAGGTAAATTAATTGTTTTTTGTTTTGCCCTCTTTTATTTTCACTGACCACTCGCTGATGAGTATGCTGAAGAACTGAAAAATAACCCAAAGATTAGCAGCCAGGAGCTTAAAAAACAGAACAAAATAACAAATCTCAACAAGGAATTTCAAGGTAGAATGAAGAATATCTCTAAACCTGTTCATTGAGACAGTTTTATAAGCATCAAGTCACACTATAACATGTTTTTATTAATATCATAGAAGCTTTAGAAGAGCAAATGTTTCTGACAGAGCAATACTTTAACTTGAAAAGACAAGCTCGCCTTTATAAACAGAAATATTTCTTTCACACTGCTACAAATGCACAAAATTTAGTTAGTGGTTTCTGAAAAACATCGTTAACTCTTTAGCACGTGTTCCTTTTCCACAAGATTAACTCCTCCCACAAAGGATCTAAACAGCAATAGTCATCTTTGAAGCACAGAACCCCTTTGACTTCAAAGGCCACATGAGGCAATGTGGTTGCCATTAGCGTACATATCAAACAGTGTTGGAATATGAGCTTTAAGAAAAACAAGACATTCTAGTCCTGAAGTTCGACTTTTCACTCACCTTAAACATCCTTAATGTTTACAAATCTGATAGAGTCAAACACAAGTCAATGAACTTTTCCTTTGCTTACAAATACTATGCTTCACTCATAAATGAGTTTAGTGCGTGTTCATTGATTTATAATATCCTCTTTGTTGCCACAACAGATTCATCTCACATATTTGAATCTGCTAATGCTTTATAAATCCCTATATAGTACGTAGAAACTAAATAATTGTTTAAACAACAGTAATCAGAATTTATAGCTATTTTGGCAAGGGGCAAAGGATTTGGAGAATACAATAAAATATGTTCCCGAGGAAAAAATTAGTAAATTTCTTTTCTGTCAAATACTACCTCTTAGATGTAATGTTCAAGTTCAGTCAAACAAGATGATCTCATAAAGATAATGAAAAGATTATCTTTGTAGGTATTTTCTGTATTAACATCATTTTCTGCTGTTATGAGTTCTTTGTATCTTCATATTAAATGATTTTCAGAGAGCCAATTTTGCCTATTGCTAACAAATTACTTTTTGGCTTAAACCCATCCATTCATTTTATTTTATCTCACCTTGTGGGTGAGGAACTAGAGCCAGGCTAGGTTCTTAGGCTCCACAGGGCACTGACAGCTGAGGTCCCTTTGTGGTACTCAGTTGGCAGGGAGGCTAGTCCCGAGGATCCTAGGCACCTTCACTCACCCTTATGGACCTTGGACAGGATAGTTAGGAGTCTGAGAATAGCTGGGATGGTCAATCGAAGGACCTACAGGTGGTCTCTCCAGCATGGCAGTGTCAGAATATTTGTCCTTATATGGTGGCTCAGGATTCCAAAAAACTATCCCAAAAAATAGCAGGTAGAAGAATTATCTTGGTTTTATTAGTACTGTAGGAGCTTAATACTCCAGTATTTACACTATGTTCACTACTGTGAGTTTCTTCTAATCAAAAAAAGCAGAGAATATAAAAAATTAAAAATTTTAGTATGCATTTGCTAACTTACAGAATGTGTATTTTTAATAATAAAATGGGCATATTTGTTGGCATGCCTTGATACTCTCACGATTCGTGTATCAATAATATCAAACATAGCAGTCATTTTACTAATAAAGAAATAGGAATGTGTTTTCAGGTTCAATAAATTATCATCAATTTGTCAGGCAGCATTGTCCCATTTAATGAACTGAAAGCTGAGGCCTATTAAAATTAAGTAACTTTCTCCAGGTCACCCAGCTGTTAGATGTCACGGCTAGGACAAGCCTCCCTTGTGGCTGAGTGCATACATTGCATCTGTGCAATGGAATTACATCAATATTTTAATACAGAACCCTACAGTGACGTTCAGTGCCATTTATCCTCATTCTCTGTGAAACTTCAACATTCAATATTTAGAAGTTCTTATGATCATGTATGCACAGTGCCTCTTAAAAGTCTAAAGCATTTATATTCAAAACCTCACCCCTGAGCCCTAAGGATATAATAATTTGTATTTATGCCCTATACAACTTGGAGATAATTACATAGCAGTTGGGCTGTTTTTTTCTAACTACCATGCTAATATTCAGTAACTGCACTTTTGACAATCCACTGGTATCTAATTAGGAAAAAAACATCTTAGTAGATGCAAACATCATGCCCATTTGACAGACTGGAGTTAGGCTATTTAAGAAGAGGGAAGAATAAATGAACACTCAGGTAACTGTGTTGGTGTTGGTTTTAATATGCCACCTAAGCACAATAATCTAATTTTTAAATCTACAAAATGTTTTATTATTTAATGAGAATCACATGTGTGTTAAATGTTAAAATAATGGCCTCTAAAAGGCATATTTCCAATATCACCAGTATGCACAATTTTTTAACACTGCTGGTGCACGAGGTTACTATAAGACTCAGAGGATTTAAATTATAAATTATACATATCCCTGGACTATATCTAATAAAGAAAAGCAAATAGATGTAAAATGTATAAACTGCATAAAAGTTACAGTAATACATGTATTTAAATAGATAGAAATAAACAATCTATTGGAATAAGCTTTTGACTGGCATGAATCAAAGAATTTCTAAAGTTGGTCCTTGAATTGACCAATAAGAAATAGGCAATAAATTTGCTTGCTACTTCTTTACTTAATAAATAAAATCCCCAAAGTTCATAAGCTATTTTGAAAACTAACAAGACCATATTTCTCTTTTAAGAAGGTTTTTGGTGATAAAATTTCAGCAAACATTTTTGTTTCTAAACTATTTACTATAGAAAAATATAAAACAAATACAAATATAAAGAAGATGGTATTATATACCCCTTTTTACTCATCACCCACACTCAATATTTTATCAATCATTTCAAAATTTTTATCACCCAGCTTCAACATTTTTCATAGCCAATATTCTATCCATACTCTTACCAACTCCTACACTTTACTGTTTTAACACAAATCTCAGATATCATATTTCACCTGTAAACGGGAGAAGCATTTACAATTTTAAATTGTGATAGGTTAGAATATTTTACAAATTTAATGAAGACTGAATTGACATTTTAATCATTTTTGAAAACTTAATAAGAAATTCGTATTTTGAGCAAATGTGAAATAAAAATAATTATCATACTAGGGCAATTGCTATTTTCAAGAAGTTAGGGAGTATCACTTGGTAATAAACAAATAGTGCTTAAGACAAAACCGTTGCTATTAATTCACTTGTGACTCAATATTGATGTAGCGTAAGCTACTAGGTATATTTTTTATTGTTTACACCACACCTGATTTCAAAATACTGAAAGTCTTGTATATATTTAAAATAACGTGATTTAATTTTTTAAATGTGTACACTAATTCAAACTAGTCCCTATCCGGTAGTCAAAAACACTTATTTTATACTAATTACAAGCTAAATCTTTAACTGACAAAATATAGAAATGTATCATAAGTCTCTTTTATAAGTAAATTGATTCTTCCAACAACTATTTATCTGGCATTTATATGGCAAGCTGTTCCATAAAGATAAAATAGCAAACAATAGTTCTCATCCTCATAAAGATTATGGTCTAATAGGAAAACAGAAAATTGAGAATTAGAATTATAAATGTATCACAGAACATGATGCAGCAATAAATGCTATGAAGAAAAAGCCAGGTAAGGTGATACTTGGTGACTTGGGGGAGAAGCAATTTCATTCCTAAAGAAAATCCCTATGTGTAGTCACTTGAATGAAGTAAGGGCTAAGTCCTACAATTATGTATTAGCCTATTCTCACACAGCCATAAAGAACTACCTGAGGCTGGGTAATCTATGAAGAAAGGACATTTAATTGACTCACAGTTCCAGAGGCTGTACAAGAGGAAACATGGCTGGGAGGCCAGGAAACATACAATCATGGTGGAAGGGTCAATGGGAAGCAAACCCATCTTCATATGGCAGCAGGAGAGAGAGAAAAAGAGGAAAGAGGAAAGTGCTACAGACTTTTAAACAACAAGATCTTGTGAGAACTCACTATCGCAAGAGCAGCAAGGCGGGGAATCTGCCCCCATGATCCAATTACCTCCCACCAGACCCTTCTCCCCAAAGTTGGGAATTACAATTCAACAAGAGATTTGGGTGGGGACACAGAGCCAAACCATATTAAATGGTAAGGAAGAATAGCAAGGGAAACAGCTCTGATGGGGAAATAGAAGTAATGTCTTAAACGAACTGAAAAAGGAAGCTCACAAGGAAAAAGAAAGGTATAAAGCTGCAAGAAATGAGGTCTACCAGATAGGACCTGTAATCATATAAGATCTGACAGGCTGAGAAAAGAACTATGGGTTTTATAACACATTGTTGAAAAAATTTTGAGCAAGGAAGGGAAATAATCTAATTTTTAGGTTTTAAAGAGTACTCTGGCTTTTGTAGGACAATTAACTGTACAGCTACCAATATTGAAGAAGGAAGGTAAGTTGAAACGTAATTGAGGGGGTAGGACTTCCAGCAATACAGTAGAATATAGGCTCAAAACTCTTCCTCCACCCACAGACACACATAGCTACACACGGATCAGTTCCCTCTGAAAACTCCAGATACTACTTGAGAGCCTCCTGTACACTGGGTGACTGAGAAAATTCCCACTTCGAAATGGGTAGGAAAGGCTGAGACATATAAAGCACATCCATGCCACACCACACAACTGGTGGGGAATTCTCATCTCCCAGTTTCTTCCCTAGAAGCAAACAATTTGAACCACACATCTAGTGCCCCACCTTTTACAGTTGATACCCAAGGGACTAACTCCTGATCTGCCCATCTCTGGAAGCTGATGGGACCTGGCATTCACTAGTCTCCCAAGACCACAGAGAACAAAAAGGCAGTTTTAAACAGCCATGTGAGCACTTCCTATGCCTCTTCCCCTTGACTGAGTGCAGTGCTGGAAGCTAACAGGGCATGCAATCACTAGTTCTCTTAGAGGTTGTACAGTCACATGGGAAAGTCCCATGACTTCTCCATTGAACCCACTCCAGTGAAAATATCAGTCCTCCAACTTCTCCCTAAAGGGGGCTGGATTTCTCATCTAGCCCCCTCACAACTTTTCTGGTTGCTACCTGAGGGACTGGCCTCTAACCCATGTGTATCTGAGAGCTAAGAGAGCCCAGCACTCACTAGCTCCCTGGGGATAACAGACAGCAAAGCAACAGTTTGAAAGCGCGTGCAATCTGAACAAGTGTACAGGCACTTGTCACTGTACCCCCCACCTCGCCAGCTCAGTACAGAGTGAGCAGACAATAAATTCCACCTCCTAGCTTATCTTGAGAAGACAAAGAATTGGACCACATATCTACCACCTTAATTTTGCTGGCTGTTATTCAAAGAACTGGATCCTATCTCACCTGTCTCAAAGCACTGTACTATCATAGCTGCCACTAAAAACAAAGACAGAATTTTTAAATGAGCACAAACACTTGAGAGACACCCAGAATCTCTGGAAAGGCTGATAGGTGAAGATCATCTTTGATATGAGGTCAGTCTGTGAGAGAAGCGGCTATTTTATCTAATAAAAACCAACACAGAGGGTCATGAAAAGTGAAAAAAATTGGTAAATATATGTTCATTAAAATAACTACATAAATCTACAGAAACCAACCCAAATGAACTGAAAATATGTGTTCCAATTGATTATAAATAATCATTATATAGATGCTAACCCAGGTCAAGAGAGCAATATCTGAATGAAGCAATCATTTTAACAAACGGATAGACAATAAAAAAGTACCAAACAGAAAACATATAACTGAAGGATACAATAATTGAATTTAAAAATTCAATTAGGTTCATCAGATGACTAGATAGGCAGAACAAAGAATCAGTAAATTTAAAGACAGA
This sequence comes from Piliocolobus tephrosceles, assembly GCF_002776525.5. Taxonomy (NCBI): domain Eukaryota; kingdom Metazoa; phylum Chordata; class Mammalia; order Primates; family Cercopithecidae; genus Piliocolobus; species Piliocolobus tephrosceles. The sequence goes on from NC_045451.1 coordinate 8,955,816, forward strand.
TTATTGGAAGTCGTCCAGTCAGTGTGGCAAAAAGAAAAAAAAGTTTAAAAGAATAAACACACCATAAAGAAATTATGGGGCACCAGCAAACAAATGAATATATACATTATGAGAGCTCTAGAAAAAGGAGAGACAAATGAGTAAAAAAAATTCAAAGAAATAATGGCTGAAAACTTCCCAAACATGAGAATAGAGATTAACATCTTGATCCTAAAAGTCCAAAGAACACTAAATAAGATGAATACAAAGTTACCCAGACCATGATACATTATAACAAGTTAAAAGTTAAGGACCAGGAGAGAATTTTTAAAGCAGCAAGAAGGAAACAACTTGCTACCAACAAGGGAACCTCCATGAGATTATCAGATTTCTCATCAGAACCTCTGAAGGTCAGAAGGGAATGGGGTGATGTACTCAAAGTGCTAAAATAAAAAGACTGCCAACCAAGAATACTGTACCTCATAAACCTTTCCATTACAAATTGAGAGATTTTCTCAAACAACGCATCGGGATGTTAATCATCTCCACTATCTCTTCTGCACAAAGAATACTAAAGGAAATTCACCAACTTGAAATGAAAGGATGCTAAAAAGCAACACAAGAGCATAAAAATATAAAACTCATTGGAAAGATAAACACACAGAAAAAAACAGAATACTGTATTACTACAATGTTAGCACGATAAATCATGTTTAATTCAAGTACAAAAGTTAAAACACAAAAGTGTTAAAAGTAACTATGACTAATTCTTGTTAATGAACATACAGAAGTAAATTTAAACATCAACAGCATAAAACATGGGAAAAGGAGAGGTAAACAGAGTTTTGTATGCAACTAAAATTGTTACCCGCTTAAAATAGACTATTACAACTAATAGCTATGAAGTGTTTTATGTAAGCTCAGTGGTAACCACAAAGAAAATACCACCAAAAAAATAGAGAGAGTCTGAGAAAGGGAGAAAGGAAACAAACCCTATCAATGCAAAAATATAACAAAACGCAAAGGAAGACAAAACAAGGGAGAAAAAAGAGAAAAAAAAAAACTATGAGAAAGAAAACAGTTAACAAAATGGCAATAGTAACTTCTTCCCTATTAATAATTACTTTAAATGTAAATAAGCCAAGTTCACCAATCAAAATATACAGAGTGACTTAAGAGATTTCAAAATCACAATCCAACTATGTACTGATTACAGGAAACCCAAGGACATACACAGGCTGAATGTGAAGAAACTGAAAAAGATATTTTGGCTGGACGCAGTGGCTCACGACTGTAATCCCAGCACTTTGGGAGGCCGAGACGGGCGGATCACGAGGTCAGGAGATGGAGACCATCCTGGCTAACACGGTGAAACCCCGTCTCTACTAAAAATACAAAAAATTAGCCCGGCGTGGTGGCGGGCGCCTGTAGTCCCAGCTACTCGGGAGGCTGAGGCAGGAGAATGGCGTGAACCCGGGAGGTGGAGCTTGCAGTGAGCCGAGATTGCACCACTGCACTCCAGCCTGGGCGACAGAGCGAGACTCTGTCTCAAAAAAAAAAAAAAGATACGTCATGCAAATGGCAGCTAAAAGAATGTGGACATAGCTATATTTGTATCATACAAAGCAGAATTTAAGTCAAAAACTCTCTCTAGAGACAAAAAAGTTTAAGTATCTAATGTGAAGGGGTTAACTCAAGCAGAAAATATAACAATTACAAGCATGTATTCAGTAAACATCAGAGCACCAACAATATAAAGCAAATACTGAATGCTCAAAAAAGAAAAAAATGACAGAAATACAATAGTAGGAGATTTCAATATCCTGCTTTCAATACTGAATAGAATATCCAGAGAGAAAATCAATAAAGAAACAGTGGACTTAAACAATATTACATACCAAATAGACCTAACAGACATATGCAAAATTTCCTGCCCAAAAGCAGATAAACACAGATTCTTCTCAAGCACACACATAATATTCTCCAGGACACATCACATGTTAGGTCACAATTCAAGTCTTACTAAGGAAGTTGATAGGAAGACTGATATTTTGTGAAGTATCTTTTTCTATTGAAATGTGAATGAAATTATTAGTCAATAGCAGCAAGAAAATTAGAAAATTTACAAATTCCTAGAAACTAAAAAACTCATGAACAATCAGGTCAAAGAGAGGATTAAAGATAATTTTTTTAAATATTTTAGGATAAACAAACATGAAAACACAGCATATTCAAACTTAGACAATGCAAACAAGAAAAAAAAAAAGGCTTCCAAATCAGAAAGTAAGAAGTAAAATTGTCCCTGTTTGCAGATGACATGATATACAAAATTTCACAGTACCAAAAAAACTGTTGTAATTGATAAACAAATTCAGTAAAGTTGCAGGACACAAAATCAACATATAAAAATTGGTTATATTTCTATACACTAATATTGAACTATCAAAGAAAGAAGAAGAAAACAATCTCATTTACAATATCACCAAAAAGACGACTTGGGAATAAACTAAAGTAAGGTGGTGAAAGATCTGTACACTAAAACCTACAAAATATTGATTAAAAATTTTAAGACAAAAATGAAGGGAAAAATATCTCATGTTCATGGATTGTAAGAACATTGTTAAAATCTCCATACTACCCAATACTATCTACAGATTCAATGCAAATCCCTAGCCCTTTTTTTTTTTTTTTTTTTTTTTTTTGGAGACAGAGTTTTGCTCTTGTCCCCTAGGCTGGACTTGGCTCACTACAACCTCCACCTCCTGGGTTCAAGAAATTCTCCTGCCTTAACCTCCTGAGTAGCTGGGATTACAAGCGCCCACCACCTCGTCCAGCTAATTTTTGTATTTTTAGTAGAGACAGTGTTTCACCATGTTGGCCAGGCTGGTCTCAAACTCCTGAGCTCAGGCGATCTGCCCACCTTGGCCTCTCAAAGTGCTGGGATTACAGATGTGAGCCACCGCACCTGGACCCTATCATAATTTTTATAAAAATAGAAAAAAAAATCCTGAAAATTATATGGAACCACAAAAGACTACAAATATCTAAAGCAATCTCAAACAAGAACAAGAAAGCTGAGACCATCACACTTCCTATTTTAAATTATGTTACAACACTATAGGAATCAAAACAATATGGCAGTGGCCCCAAAACAAACAGACCAAAAGAGCAGAATGGACAGTCCATAAGTAAATCCAAGAGTATTTGATAAACCAATCTTTGATAAAGGTACCATAAATAATAAGAAAAGGATAGTCTATTCAATAAATAGTGCTGGGGAAGCTGGATATCCACAGGCGAGAAAGACGGAGAAGGAAAGGAAAGGAAGAGAGAAAGAGAAAAAAGAAAAGAAAGCAATTTGGTCCTTAATTCATACCATACATAAAAATATAAAATGAATTAAATACTTTAATGTAAGACCTGAAACTGTAAAACTCCTAGAAAAAAGTATAGGTAAAAAGCTCCATGACAATGATTTTGGCAATAATTTTTTTGAAATGACACCAAAAGCATGGGCAACAACATAAAAAATAAAGAAGTGGTATAAATTTCATGTGATCATAGCATATGATCCTTTTCATGTACTTGAATTCAGTTTGCTTATGTTCTGTTGAGTGCTTTTGCATCTGTATTCATCAGGAATATTGGCCTGTAGTTTTCGTTTCTGTTTTTCTAGTAGTGTCCTTGTCTGACTTTGGTACCAGAATAATGCTGACCTCATAAAACGAGTTTGAAAGTGTTCTCTCCTCTTTAATTTTTTAGAAGAGTTTGGAAATGACTGGTATTAATTCATCTTTAAATGTTTGGTGGACTTCACCAGCAAAGGCATCAGGTCTGGGATTTTTCTCCGTTCCTTTAATTTCAGCCTACATGTGCCTTGGAGTTGATGTGAGTCTCTTGATTCTTTAATTCATTTGGCCACTCCACACCTTTTGAATAGAGTATTTATTCCATTTGTATCTAAAGTGATTATTGATAGGTAAGGACTTACTATTGCCATTTTTTTCATTTTTTTTTTTTTTTTTTTGACTGCTTTGTAAATTCTGTTCTTTTTTATTCTTTTTGCTGCCTTCTTTGGTGATTTAATGATTTTTTAGTGGCATGCTATGATATCTTTCCTATACATACTAGAGGTTTTTGCTTTGTGGTTTCTATGAGGTTATATAAAACATCTTATAGGTATAAATGTCTATTTCAAGGTTATAAGAACCTAATTTCTTTTTTTTTTTTTTTTTTTTTTTGAGACGGAGTCTCGCTCTGTCGCCCAGGCTGGAGTGCAGTGGCCTGATCTCAGCTCTCTGCAAGCTCTGCCTCCCGGGTTCACGCCATTCTCCTGCCTCAGCCTCCCGAGTAGCTGGGACTACAGGCGCCCGCCAACACGCCCGGCTAATTTTTGTATTTTAGTAGAGACAGGGTTTCACCGTGTTAGCCAGGATGGTCTCGATCTCCTGACCTCATGATCCGCCCGTCTCGGCCTCCCAAAGTGCTGGGATTACAGGCTTGAGCCACCGCGCCCGGCCCAAGAACCTAATTTCAATTGCACACAAAACCTTTATACTTTTAGTCCCTCCTCCACATTTTATGTTTTTGATATCAGAGTTTACATCTTTCTAAATAGTATATGAATTCATAAATTTTAACTGATTTACATATCACCATTACAGCATTAGAGTATTCTAAAGTTGTGTGCTTATCTTTACCTCTGAGTTTTATACTTTCATATTTTCATGTCATAAGTTAGTGTCCTTTAATTTCAATGTGAAGAACCTCCTTTAGCATTTCTTCCAAGGCAGTTCTAGTGGTGAACTGTCTCAGTTTTTTTTTTTTTTTTGAGAAAGTCCTGATTACTCCTTCCTTTCTGAAGGATAGCTTTGCCAAGTATTCCTGGATGGCAGTTTTTTGCTTTCAGCACTTTGAATATATCATCTTTTCTTCTGGTCTGCAAAGTTTCCACTGAGGAATTCACTGAGAGCCTCATGAAAGTTCCCTTGTATGTGTCAAGCCTCTTTTCTCTTGCTGCTTTCAAAATTCTTTGTCACTGATTTTTGACAGTTTGATATAATGTGTGTCAGTAATATCTTCTTTGGGTTTAATTTGTTTGGGGAATTTTGAGCTTCATGTATCTGATAGCCATATATATTCTCAGATTTGGGAAGTTTTCAGCCATTTATTTTTTTTTAAATAAGCTTTCTGCCCCTTTCACTCTCTTCTTTGGCATGTCCACGATGTGATTGTTAGTTCTTTTGATGGAGTTCCATAAATTCCGTAAGCTTTCTCCATTCTTTTTCATTTTCTTTTTTCTCCATTGACTGGATAATTTTTTAAGTTCCAGGGTACAGGTGCAGATGTGCAGGTTTGTTACATAGGTAAACGTGTGTCATGGTGGTTTGCTGCACCTATCAACCCATCACCTAGGTTTTAAGCCCAGCATGCATTAGCTCTTTTCCCTAATGCTCTCCCCCGTCACCCTCCTCTGGCAGGCTCCAGTGTGTGTTGTTCCTCCATTCCCTGTGTCCACATGTTCTCATTGTTCAGTTCCCACTTATGAGCGAGAACATGCGGTGTTTGGATTTCTGTTCCTGCATTAGCTTGCTGAGGATAATGGCTTTCAGCTTCATCCATGTTCTCTGATGGGATAATTTCAAATGATCTGTCTTCAAGTTCACAGACTTTTTCTTCTGTGCAATCAAGTCTGCTGTTGATTCTATCACATTTTTCACTTTTTTTCATTGTATCCTTCAGCTGCAAATTTTCTATATGATTCTTTATGATTTCTGTCTCTATATAGAACTTCTCATTTTGTTCATGTACTGTTTCTTCTGATTTTATTCATTTGTCTGTTTTCTCTTGTAGCTTGCTGAGCTTCCTTAAAGTGATTATTTTGAATTCTTAGGCAATTCATAAATCTGCGTATCCTTGGATTTGTGTACTAGATCATTATTGTATTCTTTGGTGGTGTCATGTTTCTTTGATTTTTCATGTTCTTTAAAGTCTTGTGCTGCTCTCTTTGCATCTCAAGAGGCAGTCACCTTCTCTAGTGTTTACTGACTGGTTTTGGAAAGTGAATACTTTCACCAGTCAGCTCCGTTAGGAATTCTTAAACTCTCTTAAACCTTTTCTATGAATGTACACAATCCACACCTCTTGCTCCCTCTTGGGGAAAAATCTTATCTTCTCCAAACCCCACAAAACCAGGTCAGATGATGCGAGTCTCCTGTTTTCCCTAAGGTTGTATTCTATAATGCTCAAGTTTGTGTGGCTTCTCCCAATCCTACAGGGTTGAGGCAGCTATCTTTGTGAGACACTTGAACTCTCAATCCTCAAAGGTGCACTCAGGGACTGGTGGGCACAGAGTGAGGTGTCCAAAGAATTTGGGTTGCCTATGGTCCAGTTGGGGTTTTCTGCAGGCAAGGGTGTCCCAAGCAGTTCATCAACTGACCTCCTGATGGAGTCCATAGATGAGTTAGCAGGGTTCACATCCTATCTTTTCTGTACCCATTCTCTCTCAACTACTCAGCCATGCTAATCGTCTCAGTAATCTGAATGAGGTAAGAAAGAAGTGGGCAAGTAGGCCTGTTGGACAGAATCTCACATAGCTCAAGAGAGCTATGTGCTCACTCACTGCAGTCTCACTGTTCTCCATGGGAAAAACTGTGGGCCTTACTTGTCACTGAGCTGTGCCACCTTAACGGAGACGTGACATGGGTAAAGTGAAATTGTTCTTTCTACCCTTTTGGTCCAACAGTGTGCTGAAACTTTTCCGCTGGTCTCCTGAACTCCCACAAAGTACTCTCATCTATGAGTAGTTATCAAAATCAATGCTTCTGCAGGGAATGTTGGTAGAAATCTCCTATTCTGCCATATTGTTGTCATCCATGAATATATGAGCATACATACAGAAGCAGTTACACTCATTCCGTTAGTCTTTTTTGCCTTGTTTTAAAGAAATACCCGAGACTGGGTAATTTATAAAGAAAAGAGGTCTAATTGGCTCATATTTCTGCAGGCTGTACAGGAAGCATAGTGCTAGGCATCTGCTCAGCTTCTGGTGAGGCTTCAGGAAGCTTACAATCATAGCAGAAGGCAAAGGGGAAACCAGCGTCTCACATGGCAAGAGTGGGAACGAGAGAGAGAGAGGGGAAAGATGCTACACACTCTTAAACAGCCAGATCTCATGAAAACTCACTATCAAAAGGACAGCACCAAGAGGATGGTACCAAACCATTCATGAGAAATACGTTCCCACGATTCAATCACCTCCCACCAGGCCCCACCTCCAACATGGGGGATTATCATTCTACATGAGATTTACAGGGGACAACATGCAAACTATATTACTCATGAACTTAAAGAAATAGGCCATATGCATGTCTGGCTGGTCTGTCTACTGCCATGATTCTCAGTTAACAAATCATAAGCACTAAAAATAATTCTCTTTTCCTGAGCAGCCACTTCTCTTCCTGGGCTGAGTACCATGCTTCAGGTTTGGGGCATATGACTTACCCAGTGATACTTTAAAAAAAAAAAAAAAAAAAAAAAAGTGGTTCTCAAAGCCGAGTCCCCAGACAAAATGCAGCAGTAGCATCACGTGGGTACTTCTTAGAAAAAATGATTTCTCGGACTGTACCGTAGACTAACTGACTCAGAAACTCTGGGGTTGGGGTCCAGTAATCTGTGTATTAACCGACTCTCCAGGTATTCTAATGCATGCTGAAGTTTTAAATTCACTGAAGTATGAAGGAAAAGTTGTACCAGAACCTTCTAAAACTATCCCTAACCCTATGGCTTCTGAGAAACCACGCCCCCCAAATTCACAGGCTTGCTTAGCAGCAGTCCCTGTGTAAGTACTTGTCAGCACCAATCCACCTCCCCTTGTGACAGGCTTCAAAGGCAACAGTAAAGCTTCAATTAAAAATTATCCTTTCTAGTCTATACCCTTTGCAGTGACCATATTCATGCTGGTAAACACTGTTTTTATATTAAAAGGCAAACTTTCTAATTTTTATGAAAACCCAGTTATACTTCAGCAAGAGCTATTTGACAGTGGTTTATTTTGTAAAATTTGTTAGCAAGCCAATTCCTATTAATATACTTCATGTGCCATAAACATAAAATACATATGTGTTTCTGAAGATGAATATTGTAATTATCTAGGTATAAACTGTCACTAATAAGAGCAGGGCATTTTTTTTTCTGGCCACTGCTATTGGAAAAGGAAACATCGATATTGGCTCTTTGGGGAAGACACGGGAAAGTAATGAGACTCTTTCTATGACTTGAGGCAGGAAGTTTGCATGTTGTTTTTCTAGGACTTCAGAAAATAAATTCTTCAGGAGACTTCAAAGTCTGTATGAATAGGTGAGTGTAGTATGTATCTGAAAGATAAACTTATCCTATCAAGATGGTATTTAATTTTTATTCTGGCTATCATCTGGATTGATCAAATTTTGAATGTAAAGAATTGCCTTTTTGTCATTTTCAATGTTAAAACTCATCACAGTGGGAAGTATTATAAACTCTGTTTAATGTGCTTCCTTTACAACTTAAGCATCATTTTTGTCATATTAAAATCCATTTCTTTTTAGTAAGATAAAATTAAAAAGAACTCCAGCCAAATATAATTAAAAACTTGGACTATATATCTTCTAGGAACCACGTGATTTCTGCCCTGTGGGGAGTCCTGTATTCTTCCCTACTGTGGATAAGTTCATAAGTGCAGTTGAAAGGATCCGTGCTGATTATAATTACATTCTAAATTAGCCAATATTAGCACTGTGCCAAATAATTCACATAGCACGGTTTCCATGTGGGACAATCAATTACACCTCAGATGAATCCATGCAAAAATCTATAGTTTTTACTTAGGATCACAGTTTCTGTAATTTAACATATTATTACAACAGAGCCTTCAAAAGGTCAGGTAGAACAACGGAGAGTGATTTCCAGTCCGTAAATGTTCCTTTACTGTCACAAGAGGGTGACTATATCCATGTGCTTGACAGAATCAAAATTCTAACTTATTTTGACATTCACCTTACAGCACACTTAAAGTAGAGAGCAGTTTTATCCAAAAATCCATTGAAAATTAATACAATTTTAGCATGAAGATCTGTGCCTCATTTTGAATTTTTCTGTGTTAACCACCTCATTGGGAGATTGCAGAGCTATAGAAAAAACACCACAGAGAGACTATACCAGGTAATTGAGTACCTGCCTAGCGGCCTAGTAGAGAGAGTTTTGTATTTTTTCAAACTTGAGAACTTAGTAGTTTTTTGCTGCCCCCAGGAGTTCTACCTATTGCAATGGCAAAATTAGCTCATTCCAGAAAATTCTGTAGTTTTTCTTCTCCATACCAATGCACTAAAGACCTGAAGAAATACCATTATTTTTCTTTTTCTATTTTTATTATTTTTTATTTATTTATTTATTTTTTGAGACAGAGTCTCACTATGTCACCAGGCTGGAGTGCAGTGGTGCAATCTCGGCTCACTGCAACCTCTGCCACCCAGGTTCAAGCCATTCTCCTCTCTCAGCCTCCCAAGTAGCTGGGATTACAGGCACGTGCCACCATGCCAAGCTAATTTTTGTTTTTGTTTTTTTTAGTAGAGAGGGAGTTTCACCATGTTGGCCAGGGTGGTCTAGATCTCTCGACCTTGTGATCTGCCCACCCCGGTCTCCCAAAGTGCTAGGATTACAGGTATGAGCCACTGCACCTGGCCAATTTTTCTTTTAATATGTACAGCATATTTTAAGGTACCAAACTAATAGGTTACATTTAGTCCCTGAATTTCTCAATTCAGCAAAACAGAAAAGCAAACATTTTTTCAAGCATATTGAATCTTGTGATACATTAACATGTAATAGTAACATTGACAAGTTTTCTACAAAATTTCAAAATTCACAATCACCAGAATCATCATATTATTGAGTAATCTGAAAAAATACCTCCACTGAAACTATATATCCACAACAAAGATGACACAAAACAATAAAAATGATTAAGAAAATTAATTAGACTGTGCAAGCTGATTCTTGTTATTTAGGGCAGGATGTCCTAAATATCATTTTAAATGTTAAATGTAAGTGTACATTGAAATTGCATACACACAGATATCTTATTCTTATGCTTTAATATTTAATCATCAAAGCCCCTCCTTGGAATTAAGGCATCATCTGGGAAAGCTCCTGTTAAACACCTACTTCCATGGGGTTAAGAGAATAAGTATTATCTCCTAACACATTAAGCTGGTGTTTTCTCTTGTAATGGCTGAGAACCAGATTCACAAATAAAAAGATACGTGTAAAAGATGTAGACATGGGGGAGGAAGAAAGAATGATCAAGACCATCAGGCCCAATTTGAGAGGGATAAGCTCAAAGGGATACTTCATCAGAAGGTGTGAATAGCACAAAGGCAGAGGGCACTGCCAGAGAAAAGAGAAGAAGGCAATTTCCCTTCAAAGGCAATGTACTGTAGAGGATGAAGGCATGGGTGCCAGGGCCAGAATGGCCCAGATCAAATCTCACCTCCTCCACTTAATAGATAAAGGAACAAGAGCAAAGCTCTTAACCCTTCTGTGCCCATTTGCTTCTTCTGTAAAATGGGAATCATAGCAGCCCTCCGCAAACACACACTGAGCTGTCGGAAGGGATCAAATTTTTAAAGCCTTAGGTCAATACTTGACATGTGATAGCAACCACAGAAGTATTTGCTCTTATTATTACCTGAAGTTGTTCCTGTCTTAAAATCAAAGATACATTTTCTAAACCTACTATACAGGCGAGAAGGAAAGAGCGCATTGCTGTATTTTGTTTTATCGCTGCTGCCATTTTTTGAGTGTTTGGGTAGCAGCAGCATCTTGGTCACGTTAACTCCAGCACGCTGGTGAAAGAAGTGAGCCACATGGAAAGCTGGTTGGGTGGAGTTTACCTGAGTAGCTTAGGTAAATAGTTCTACTCTCTGCTATTCTCTAGAAGCATTCCTACTGTACCGTAGGGAAAAAGCAGCCAAGGCAGCTTGAGAGAGTTGATGTACCTCCCTCAGCACCAAGATGCTAGCAGGGAGTAATTTGGGTACAAAGTGGCATTAATTCAGCTCATTAATTGCTCAGAATTACTAACTAAGCTCTCTTCAACTGCTGCTTTGTCTCCTTTGTGTTGTGTTTTTATGGTGGTTGCTTTTTCAGGAATTTATATTTTGAATTTAAAAAGTCTAAAATGCTTAAGAAATATTTCAGTAAGTTCTAGAGACCTGGGCAACATTGTGCCTTGTAGTTAACAATAGAGCACTGTGCACTCAAAAACCAGCTGAGACAGCAGATCTCATATTAAGCCTTCTTACCGCAATAAAATAAAAATTTAAAAATTAAAATATTTCAAGAAAACGCAACGTTTGTAAGTGTAAATATATACTAATAAATATATAAAACAAACATATAATAAATATGAAGGTCTTTCCCCTTTGTTCTACCTAAAGAGTTTAGAATTCTGCCTTTTAAGGACAAATGAGGATATCCTTATCAAACTGACGCAGGAACAGAAAGCCTAATACCACATGTTCTCACTTCTAAGTGGGAGTTAAACAATGAGAACATATGGACCACAGAGAGGAACAACACACGCTGGGGCCTAGCGGAGGGTGGAAGGTGGGAGGAGGGAGAAGATCAAGACAAATAACTAATGGATACCAGGCTTAACACCCGGGTGATGAAATAATCTGTACGACAAACCCCCATGACACCCATTTACCTGTGTAACAAACCTGTACATCCTGCGCATGTACCCCGACCTCAAAATTTAAAAGAACAACAACAAATGGAGAAGAAATGAGTTATCCATAGCTGTGAAACACAAATGGAAACCGTGTACCATATACAAAATATACAATTGGGGAAAGTAGATTTTTTTTTATAATGTATAATTCACTGAATCCATTTATTGATATTTACTTAATGTTTATTGAGTGTCTTTCATGTGTTGGATGCTGTCACAGGCACTGGTGATATAGCGATGAACAGAACAGACAGACCCCTGCCGGCACGGGCTCATACTCTATGGAGTGTATCTACCTGGGTGTCGGGGATAGAGGGCTGGAGGTTGGAACACAAGAAACAAAATAAGGGAAATGCTTAACGTAATAGATGATAATGTTACCTACATAGTTAATATTGAACATGCACGGGGAAAGGGGAGAACCAAGAGTTTTATGTAGTAGGAGGAAGTGGCAATTTTCAATAGGAGAAAATGAAGTAGGCCATGGCAAGAGAAAGTGACATTTGAGCAGCCTGGAGAAGATGGCAGAGAAAGCCATGGAGCTATCCAGGAGGCGATCAGTCCAGGCAGAGGGCGCCGCAAATGCACGCATCCTGAAACGGTGCAGGCCTGGGGTCAGGGAGGTGATGTCCCTAGAGCAGAGCAAAGAAGGGGTTGAGTATCAAGGGATGAGGTCACAGAATATTGGGGGAGGCTTGTGATGTAGGGCTAAAAATGCCACTGCATAGATATCACCTTTACTCTGAAGGAGGTGAGAAGCCAGCAAAGAGAAGTAAGAGAGAAAGGGAGTTGCTGGACTGTTGTTCCAAGGTGAAGGGAATGAGACCAGGGTGCAGCGGCAGAGATAGAAGCAGAGAGTACAGATACAGTTAAAGAATGGAAGGCAAAATGCATGGTACCACTGCTGGCGGGTGGATAAATGTGATGATGAGAAATGGTGGAAATTCTCTTCTGACTGCATTTATTTTCTTTTTTTTTTTTTTTTTTTTTATTATACTTTAAGTTCTAGGGTACATGTGCATAACGTGCAGGTTTGTTACGTATGTATACTTGTGCCATGTTGGTGTGCTGCACCCATCAACTCGTCAGCACCCATCAATTCGTCATTTATATCAGGTATAACTCCCATGCAATCCCTCCCCCAACCCCTCCCCATGATAGGCCCCGATGTGTGATGTTCCCCTTCCCGAGTCCAAGTGAGCTCATTGTTCAGTTCCCACCTAGGAGTGAGAACATGCGGTGTTTGGTTTTCTGTTCTTGTGATAGTTTGCTAAGAATGATGGTTTCCAGCTGCATCCATGTCCCTACAAAGGATGCAAACTCATCCTTTTTTATGGCTGCATAATATTCCATGGTGTATATGTGCCACATTTTCTTAATCCAGTCTGTCACAGATGGACATTTGGGTTGATTCCAAGTCTTTGCTATTGTGAATAGTGCCGCAATAAACATATGTGTGCATGTGTCTTTATAGCAGCATGATTTATAATCCTTTGGGTATATACCCAGTAGTGGGATGGCTGGGTCATATGGTACATCTAGATCTAGATCCTTGAGGAATCGCCATACTGTTTTCCATAATGGTTGAACTAGTTTACAATCCCACCAACAGTGTAAAAGTGTTCCTATTTCTCCACATCCTCTCCAGCACCTGTTGTTTCCTGACTTTTTAATGATTGCCATTCTAACTGGTGTGAGATGGTATATCATTGTGGTTTTGATTTGCATTTCTCTGATGGCCAGTGATGATGAGCATTTTTTCATGTGTCTGTTGGCTTTATGAATGTCTTCTTTTGAGAAATGTCTGTTCATATCCTTTGCCCACTTTTTGATGGGGCTGTTTGTTTTTTTCTTGTATATTTGTTTGAGTTCTTTGTAGATTCTGGATATTAGCCCTTTGTCAGATGAGTAGATTGCAAAAATTTTCTCCCATTCTGTAGGTTGCCTGTTCACTCTGATGGTAGTTTCTGTTGCTGTGCAGAAGCTCTTTAGTTTAATTAGATCCCATTTGTCAATTTTGGCTTTTGCTGCTGTTGCTTTTGGTGTTTTAGACATGAAGTCCTTGCCCATGCCTATTGCATTTATTTTCTTAATAAAATAGAAGCACAGTCACCAATAAAAAAATATATGCATAAAAATACCCAATAATTTACACATTTACACAGATTTTCTAGTAACTTCTGTATTTCTTGAAGACAACTTGAAAGCTAAAGTTCAACATCAGAAATACAATCTAATAAAGTTAACCTATCCAAAAATCCAATTATGATACTGAAAAAGCTAATAGTAAGGCAGCCTCTGCTATAGAGGAAGGATAGATGAAGAGACATTCTGGGAAATTTGCAAACAGTGACAAGCATATGTGATGAGGATGGCATACACTTACATCTCATCTAGTACAATGGTGCTGTGTGTTCAGTCATCTCATTACTATTTCTGAGGTCTCGACTATGAAGCAGAACATAGGATATTGGCTTTAGCTACACAAGATAAAAGCAGTGGAGTTTATATGCAGTAATTTTTATCAATAAAAATGACTATATTCTAACTGTTTAATCCAGTTCCTCTTCTCTTCACATGCAATAACTTTAGAGAAAATACAATAGAAACTATTCGCAACATGAGAAGTCCACCATGGCCTGTTGCCTCGTGGTCCCCAGCCTTGTGCGAAAGCATAATGCACACTCCCACAACTCCACTGCAGAGAGGTGTATCCTCCATGTACACGTAGACAAATTCTCCCAGCTCCCTTTTGCAACACAGCACTTACTGGGGCTTAGTTCTTTCAGGAAGAGACATTTCCAATCCTCATATCAGTTTCATCAGTATGAATATGGTTTTGTTGCCTCCCTCATTTATTTCTTATTTCTTGCAAATAAGATAGAAAGGTAAAGCCTGATTTTTTTCCCAAGTCCCTAAATATTAGTCATATGCATCTTTAAAATTAGCCTGCAGAGTCATTTTCTTGTCACCCTATAATTAGGACTCACTTACCATCTTCCAAATGTACTCAGACACTGTTTTCCCACTCCTGTGTTGTCAAATTGCTCGTGTAGCCCTCCACAGGGGCTACACTAACAAGTCTTTTTTAAAGCAACTTTATATGGAGGAGTGTCCCTATGTAATACCAGGGATCTCCAAATATAATTACCTACTATCATTGTTTTATTGCTGCTGCAATAAACTATATGAGCTTTCACTTGTGATCTATACAAGTTATGAACTATAAAAGTTTACACTGCATAAGCTAACATAACTCTTGTATGTTTGCCTCAGAACCGATCAAGCCATTGCAAGAGAAAATGTGCAAATGGCAATTAATTCATTAAATTAGTTCTTATAATTTACTTGCCACATATTGGTGATTTTTATATCAGTGTTGTACTTTTTAAAGTAACTTTGTATTTTAATACATATTTCATTAACTTCCCCATCTCTGCCACCATTATATATAATTAAATCAAACTGTAAAATATCTTTTCATCATCGCTTCATTTATGGCTGTCCAGTTCTCATCCTCAAATGATAAAATTATTAAAGAGTTTTCTGCCGAAACTCTACAAAAATGGGATTTGAAAATGGATAATTAGATATCCAAATGAGTCATGGTGATTATTTCAATTTTTCTTTAGTCATTAATGAAACTCAAAATAATCACATTTCTGGCTTTGTTCATATGATCAGAAACATTTCCAGGCAAACAGCAAATGTCTTAAACATTATTTGGGTCTAGTAAGGACAGAACTTTGGAATTTTTAAGGTCAGAATCAATGAATACATGAAGACAGAATAGAGTCAAAAGCTTGTTTCGGCAGTTTCGATCTGTCGGTCTTTTAGAGATGACATATTTTAGAACACCAAACACACATTTGTGCTAGCAGAGATTTTTAATTAGCTTCCAGCTTAACAGCAATAATGGAAGGAGCAGGGCTTGGGTCACCACTTAGTGTGTTTGGCTCCTTTGAAAACGGACTTTTGTTCTCTTTTGAGCCATGGCATCGACTGCCCTGCATCTCTCCGTAGGAGTTTTGCAGAGTGACAAATCAGCTGTGGCACAAACAGTTTCTAATTAACAGTGACAGGATATTGATGGGGGTAACAATTGCTTGATAAAGGCCAAAGGAAAGTTTCAGGGCCATGAACTTTCCATTATATTCAGAAGTGATTATTCTCTCCAGATTTTAGCTTGATCATTACCTTTCTGTCACAAATATTGGAAAATCCCTTTTTAAAAAAATGTTACTTTGGAGCTCAGTTGGAGGAAATGAATGAAAGGTCACTGATCAATGATCATTCTTACGATGAATCAGCTCTTCTACTTCTAGCTAAATTTTATAAAATGCATTAATTACAAAGTTGTGAAACAATCAGTAACTGGACAGCTTCCCCCACCACTCCACAAAGGTAGTGTCTTGTTCGGAATTCTTCTGCCTCGATTTTTTCCTGTTCTTTGACACTACTCTTTAGTTTTTTTTATCTTCACATTTTTTATTATGAAAACTTCCTGCTGGGCATGGTGGCTCATGCCTGTAATCCCAGCACTTTGGGAAGCCGAGGCGGGTGGATCATGAGGTCAGGAGATCAAGACCATCCTCGCCAACATGGTGAAACCCCATCTCTACTAAAAATACAAAAATCAGCTGGGTATGGTGGCACATGCCTGTAACCCCAGCTACTTGGGAGGCTGAGCCAGGAGAATGGCTTGAACCTGGGAGGCAAAGATTTGCAGTTAGCTGAGATCGTGCCACTGCTTGGACCTGGGAGACAGAGATTACAGTGAGCCAAGATCACACCACTGTACTCCAGCCTGGTGACAGAGCGAGACTCCATCTCAAGAAAAAAAACAAACAAACAAACATACAGGTGTAGACAGAAGAGTATTTAATATAATGAATAGCCATATGCCCATCGCTGATCTCCAAAGGATTTTCTTTTTCCTCACCTTCTAAGTTTCAGAGTACATGCGAAGGATGTACAGGTTTGTTCCTTAGGTAAATGTGTGCCATGGTGGTTTGCTGCACAGATCAACCCATCATATAGGGATTAAGTCCAGCATTCATTAGCTAGTCTTAGTTGATGTTCTGACTCCCCCCATCTGCTCCACAGGCCCGAGTGTGTGTTTTTCTCCCCTATGTGTCCATGTGTTTTCATCAATCAGTTCCCACTTATAAGTGAGAACATGTGATGTTTGGTTTTCTGTTCCTGCATTAGTTTGCTGAGTATAATGGCTCTCAGCTCCATCCACGTCCCTGCAAAGGACATGATCTCATTCTTTTTCATGGCTACATAGTATTCCATGGTATATATGTACCACATTGTCTTTATCCAGTCTATCATCGATGGGCATTTGGGTTGATTCCAACTCTTTGTTATTGTGAATCATGCTGCAGTGAACATACATGTGCATGTATCTTTATAATATAATTATTTCTATTCCTTTGGGTATATACACAGTAATGGGATTGCTAGGTCAAAGTATTTCTGCCTCTAAATATTTGAGGAATTGTCACTTTGTCTTCCACAATGGTTGAACTAATTTACATTCCCACCAACAGTGTAAAAGCAATCCTATTTCTCCACCACCTCACCAGTATCTGTTGTTTCTCGACTTTTTAATAATTGTTATTCTGAATGGCATGAGATGGTAGCTTATTGTGGTTTTGATTTGCATTTCTCCAATGATCAGTGATGTTAAGCTTTTTTTCGTATGTTTTTGGCACCATTAATGTCTTTCTTTTGAGAAGTATCTGACAGTACTCTTCAAACAGTGTGATGCTGATAATGAAAATAATAGGTAAACAATTTCCTAGTCCCCCCAGTAGCTAGATTGCTTAAGATTCCTTGAAGCCAGCTACTCCAAAATGAGTCCCCAAGCCATTTCCCAAACCCCAGAGGGAGTATCAGTTTGAGTTCCTAAATTCCCTCTATTGAATATTACAAATTCATACAGGAAATATTTGATTCCTGCTTTTGTAGATAATTTTTGTCAGGAGAATGAATATACTTAAGAATTCATTCCCAATTTTACAAAGAAAGATCAGTCCATCCTAAGTTGTTCTAAAAGTAACCTTTACTCCAGAAATATAGCTTAGAATAGTAGCTGGGCAACTGTGCCTCATCAAGCACTCAGATTCTGAATTGACTACAACCACCTTCTCAAGGAGGAAGTATGGAAAAAGAAAATCTGTATTGTTCAACTTCAGAAACCTCCCTGCCTTGCTTTACCCAAAGAACTTCACAGGTGCCAAAGTATTTAGCAATTGGTTCCCATAGGTGTCCCCGGTCAGAATGAATACCTCCTCTATATAATGGTGTGAGCCCATGGGTGCTTATCAGCCTATCATCAGCCTTACTTTAACCCACTTGTACTCATTTTCTGTGCTGGGCATGAGGTTCCAAGTAAAGTTAGTAAAAACTGTTCACTGACAAAAAGAAACAGTTTTGTGCAATTCCTACCTATGAGTGAGAACATGCGGTGTTTGGTTTTCTGTACTTGTGATAGTTTGCTCAGAATGATGGTTTCCAAGCTGCATCCATGTCCCTACAAAGGGCATGAACTCATCGTTTTTCACGGCCGCATAGTATTCCATGGTGTATATGTGCCACATTTTCTTAATCCAGTCTGTCACAGATGGACATTTGGGTTGATTCCAAGTCTTTGCTATTGTGAATAGTGCCGCAATAAACATATGTGTGCATGTCTCTTTATAGCAGCATGATTTATAATCCTTTGGGTATATACTCAGTAATGGGATGGCTGGGTCAAATGGTTGGGGTAGGGGGAAGGGGGGGAGGGGGGGAAGAGTGGCATTAAGAGAAATACCTACTATAAATGATGACTTAATGGGTTCAGTAGACCAACATGGCACATGTATACATATGTAACAAACCTGCATGTTATGCACATGTGCCCTAGAACTTAAAGTATAATAAAAAAAGGAAAAAAAGGGAAGTTTTAGAACTATGTGTATATAAGATGAAAGGTATCCATTTTGACCTGCCACAAATGAGCTGTTCAGCACCCATTGAGAAGTTATAAATGGCACATAGTACATAATGAATTTCTTCCAATCATTAATAAAACCTCAGTAGAAGGCAGTTTACCAACTAGTTCAACTATCCCTATGATACTTGAATATCCTCCATACCATCCCAGCTAAGAAACAACTAAACTTAGTGATGATTTCAGAGGTGGAGGCATCCCAGGGATAAGGAATAGCAAAGGAAAACATAGAAGCAGGCCTGGAATGTTTGAAAAATAGCAAAAAGGCCAGGTTACCAGAGTGGAGTGTTGGGATAGAAGGAATAGAAGATATGATTGGAGGCAATGGTTGGAGCAAGAGTTGGGCGAGCCAATATGTAAGGCTTTGTAAGTCACAGGAAGGAGTAGAATTGTTATTCTGAATGAGATGGAAGGAGGCTTGGAGCAAATGAGTAACATAAGCTGACAACTTTTAAAAGGATCAAATGGCTGCTGTGTTGAGGACAGACTGAGCACAGGACAGGAAACCTGTGCTATTTCAATAATCCAGGCAAGGTTTGATGGAGGACTAGACCCACAGCATTAGCAGAGGAGATAGTGAGCAGTAGTTAGATTCATAAGTTTTTTTAGCACAGGCAATAGGATTTTCTGATGGACAAAATGTAGTCCTTGAAGGAAAGAGAAAAGTAAAGGATGAATCCCAAGGTTTGTCTCAAACAACTGGGAAGGTTGCCATTTACTGAGCTGAGGGAGATTAAGGAAGGAACAGGCTTACTGCAGTTATATCAAGAGTTCCATTTTGAACAAATTTAGTTTCAGATATCAAAAACAGAATGTAGGCCAGGTACAGTGACCTCCACCCAGGGTTTTGGAAGGCTGAGATGGGAAGATCACCTGAGGTCAGGAATTCAAGATCAGCCTGGGCGATAGAGCAAGGCCCTGTCTCTACACATAAATAAATAAATAAATAAATAAATAAATAAATAAATAAATAAATAAGAACAAAATTTTTTTAAAGGGAGTAGAATATGCAATCTGGCACTTAGGGAGATGTCAGGTTTGAAATTTCAATTTAGAGTCATCGACATAGACAGTATTTAAAGCCAGGAGACTAATGAGATTAGCTTGAGAATAGCATCTCAGAAAAGAAGTACAAAGACTGAAGCCTGAGAACTCCACCAGCTAGAAGTGAAAGAAATGAGGGAAAATAAGCAAAGGAGACTGAGAAAGAATGGCCCAAAAGTCAGGAGGTAAACCAGTGTTTGATGCCAAATGAAGACCATGTTTCAGGGAGTAAGGACTGATCATCTGTGAAAAATGCCACCCTAGCTAAAGATCTGAGAATCTAGCGTGGGATGTAACAATGCAGAGGTCATGGGGGAGTTCACCACAGCAACGGTGGGGGCAGCACTGACAACCTGACAAAGGGGGAAGGAAAAAACGGAGAGACTAAATATAGATGACCTTTTCAAGATTTGCTCTAAAGGAAGTTTATCTCATTTTATAACGACGAGATTTGCAAATAGGTGGTATGAGACCCATTTGGCTGTTGAGGAAACAGAAGCTCTGAACAATTAAGTTAACATTCTAAGGTCATGAAGCCAGTCTTCAGAGGTGATAGAAAAGCAAAGCCTTCCACCATATCATACATATCCAGTTTTAGCATCTCCCTTTCCATTAAATCAAAACTGTGCTTGCATAAATATCCCAAAACATCTATAACCAATAATGTGAACTTCAATCTCATTCATTTCTTCTTTGTCTTGTACTTCTGTTGTTTAGAACTTTTTTTTTTTTTTTTGAGATGGAGTCTCGCTCTGTTGTCCAGGCTGAAGTGCAGTTGCATGAGCTCAGCTCACTGCAACCTCCACTTCCCTTGTTCAAGTGATTCTCCTGCCTCAGCCTCCTGAGTAGCTGGGATTATAGGGATGCACCACCACGCCCGGCTAATTTCTGTATTTTTAGTAGAGATGGGGTTTCACCATGTTGGCCACGCTAGTCTCAAACTCCTGACCCTCAGGTGATCCGCCCACCTCGGCCTCTCAAAGTGCTGGGATTACATGCGTGAGTCACCACCTCTGGCCCGAACTTTACTTTTGTGCTAATCAATTTTCATTCAGTTACAGCCATTGCATTATTCTTGCTTGTAAACTTTTGGAATCCTGATTCTGTTGTTATACATTTGCTACTTGTTCCCTATTCTATGTAATCTAAGTAAGAGAAATAGATGTAATTGCTTTTGTTTTTTATAACGATTCAATGATTTACATTTCATCTCAATTTTTCCTAATCAATATGTAAATATCCAGAGCTTTTCCATCTGACTAACCTAAAATTCTTACATTATTATTTAAGTCTCATTCTTACCTGGATAATACTTAAGAATGCTGGGTCTTTCCATATATCATGAAATATTATTTTGCTTAAAAAATTTTAAGTGTAGGTATTACCATCTATCATCCTTCCAACTTTGAAAAAGGAAAAGAAGATTTGCTTTCCTTCGTATTTGAAGAAATATATAATTTTTGAGTTGCATTACCTCCTCATAGTCACACAACAAAACATACCTCCAGGAATCTGAATTAATCCACTTGGGGTCGGTGGGAAAGAGTATGCCAAGAACAAAGATTTGGTATTGAGTAATATTGAACTGTTTGTTCTGCCCATAATTAGAAATGGAAATCTTTGTTTTCTGAAACTCTTTCAGATAAATAATAGCAAAAATCTTCCTCAGCATGAGCTGTATTCACCCCCTACCCTCTAACCCATACATTCATCTACAACAGCAGAAGTATATGCATGGAGTTTATCTAAAATATTTGTAGCAGGATTTTGACATGCTCATGACTCCTCCAATTTTCTACCAAAATGATTCAATTATTCAAACATTAAGAGAGAAACATGCAACTTAAGAGACAGCCTGAGAAACCTGATAGCCTGGCTGCTAGAGACGGAATCCCCTTGCAGGCATCACCTTCTATGCACAGCCCTGATGAAGTTTCAGATCTCCACCAGGCAGACTGACAGAGAAAGCGATGCCCTTGCCACAGGATCACAGTTTACACTAACCAAAGAGCCCAGAGAGTCTACAGGCCCCTCTGCACACTTTAACTAAAGACTCTCAGCCCGTCAGCCTTTTGAGAAACAGAGTATCTCCTATCTTCTCAACATCTGAGAGACACAAGCAGGACCTGAGGAGTTGCTTAGGATAACTGACATTTACTTACCTCTACTGACAATGCTGGTATATCTGTGTGTATGTGGACAGAGTGAACAATGAAAAAAGATGTGTAACCAATAAAAGTGTTTGGAAAAATGATACTACTTTGAACAATCAGGAATGTGTGAGTAGTTCTGAAGTAGATTTAATGAAAGAAAAATAAATTCATTTCATAGAGAAAAACAAAATAAATTATTTTATTAAAAAAAAAAGCAAGACAGATCTCTTACTCAAGCAACTCATTATATGTAAGAAGATACTGCATTGAATGTCAAACAAGACTGCCACAATAGAGAAGCAATTTGTAAATTTTTTTAAAAAGAACTTGGAAAAAAACAGAATTTCAGAAAGAAAAATTCAATAGAGTCAGTAGAAAAATGAAATGGACACTGAGGAAACTCAATTAAGTATTAACAATATCAACTTGAAGACTGTTATATAACACAGAATACATAAAAATGAAAAAAATTGATTAAAATATGAGGCATTAAGCTTTGACAGAGATATAATATCCAAATAGTTTTATACGAAACTAATATAGAAAATAACTCCATAACCTGCATGTATCAAAGAAGCAATTACCAAAGAAATAAGATACCCCTCAGTGAAAGAAAGATATGATGCTCCAGATTTAAACGTTTTACCAAGTGTAGAGAAAAAAATAGTAAGGAAGAGGTGAGAAAAAAAAATAGATCAACACCTGGACCAATCCTAATAAAATGGTCTAATAACAAAGACAAAGAGAGGATCAAGCATTCGATGGTAGGAATAGACATTAACAAAGAAAAAATTCATCAAAGGTTTCACATGAAACTCTACAAACCAGTGGTACCATTTTTCCAGTCTTTTCTGAAATCCTATACTCAACCATGGTATCAGTCCTCCAAGAAGACCAAAGATAACACTAGTTTAACTTGTAGTGAATCTTATAATATACCACACACTTAGCATTAAGACAAAAAAAAAAAAAAAAACTGAGTAAATATAACACTACTTACATATATACATAATGCAATTTCAGCAAGAATCTCAATGCAAATAGGGAGAAGAAGACGAAAACTTTTTTTTTTTTTTTTTTGAGACAGAGTCTCACTCTGTCACTAAGCTGGGGTACAGTGGCACAGTCTTGGCTCACTGCAACCTCTGCCTCCCAGGTTCAAGCAACTCCCCTACCTCAGCCTCCCAAATAGCTGGGACTACAGGCACGCATCACCACGCACCCAGCTAATTTTTATATTTTTAGTACAGATGGGGTTTCACCATGTTGGCAAGGATGGTCTCGATCTCTTAACCTTGTGATCTGCCCGCCTTGGCCTCCCCCAAACTGCTGGGATTACAGGCCTTAGCCACCACGCCCAGCCAACAAACACATTTTACAAACCATTAATAATAACCACCTGAGGCCAGGCTCGGTGGCTCACGCCTGTAATCCCAGCAATTTTGGAGGCTAAGGTGGGTGGATCATGAGGTCAGGAGTTCGAGACCAGTCTGGCCAACATTGTGAAACCCCGTCTCTACTAAAAATACAAAAAATTAGCAGGGTGTGGTGGTGTGCGCCTGTAGTTCCAGCTACCAGGGAGGCTGAGGCAGGAGAATGGCATGAACCTGGGAGGCAGAGGTTGAAGTGAGCCAAGATAGTGACATTGCACTCCAGCCTGGGTGACAGAGCAAGACTCCATCTCAAAATAATAATAATAATAATAATAATAATAATAACCACCACCGAAAAAATAAGTATGTGAGATAGTAGAAAAATTAAACAGAAGAATACATGGGAATTAACCTTGTAGATAATAAAACAAATGATAATTTGATATACATAGAGCTAAACAAATAGGTTAGTGGATGAGAAAAGAAATTATATAAATACATGCAAGCGTAGCAAGAAATTAGTATATGATAAATTAGGTAATTCAAAATGGTAGGGAAATGACTGATTATACAATAAATGCAACTGGAACAATTAGGTACTCACTGTGAAGGGAAAAAACTTAAAATCTGTACCTCACTCTACATATTTTAAAAATGCCAAAAAATTTTAAATTCTAAATATTTAATCTATAAAATAAATAAACGAATAAACAGAAAATAGATTAATAACATTAACACAATGAACAACTAAATTTTCCTCCTGGCCAGGCTCAAATTCTTAGAAGTAGGCAGAAAATATGTAATAATCATCAAAGGGCAGTTCCAAGATGGCTGAATAGGAACAGCTCCAGGCTCCAGCTCCCAGCATGAGCGACACAGAAGACTGGTGATTTCTGCATTTCCTACTGAGGTACTGGGTTCATCTCACTGGAGCCTGTCGGACAGTGGGTGCAGGACAGTAGGTGCAGTCCACCGAGCGAGCGCTGAAGCAGGGCAAGGCATTGCCTCACTCCGGAAGTGCAAGGGGGAAGGGAATTCCCTTTCCCAGCTAAGGGAAACCCTGACACACAACAACTGGAAAATCGGGTCACTCCCACCCTAATACTGCCCTTTACCAAGGGTCTTAGCAAACAGCCCACCAGGAGATTATATCCCCTACCTGGCTCGGAGGGTTCCACGCCCGTGGAGCCTCCCTCACTGCTAGCACAGCAGTCTTCAAAATTAAATAATACTCATGAAAATTAAACAATAGTGTTGTCAGTCCTACAAAAAATCCAAACAGCGTATTTTTAGAGTGATTGACACATTGATTCTAAAATACATCTAGGAGATAAATACATCTGTGCAAAGCTAGCCAAATACCGTAGCTGAGGAAGTAGGGTAGGAACTTGTTTTTAATTATCAAAACATGACATGAAGCTTTAAAATAATTTTAATTCTAATTTCAGGGCAGAATTTAGAAAATAGATCAACGCAACATACTAGAAAACTAGGAAAAGACCAAGGTTTAATATAAATTTAGTGTATGATAAAAGTAGCATTTCATTTTACTTCAACAGGGTAATAATTCAACAAATGATGATAAGACCATTCACTATCCATTGGGGAAAACGTAAATTAGATGACAACTTTACATCAAACACAAAAATTTATTCCAAATAGTTCGAAAAGCTAACCCATAAAAATGGCATGAGAAAATAGATAATATGTTCAATATCTTGTGTTATAAAAATAATTTTTACGCCGGGCGCAGTGGCTCAGGCCTGTAATCCCAGCACTTTGGGAGGCCAAGACGGGCGGATCACGAGGTCAGGAGATCGAGACCATCCTGCCTAACATGGTGAAACCCCGTCTCTACTAAAAAATACAAAAAAACTAGCCGGGCGAGGTGGCGGGCGCCTGTACTCCCAGCTACTCGGGAGGCTGAGGCATGAGAATGGCGTGAACCCGGGAGGTGGAGCTTGCAGTGAGCTGAGATCCGGCCACTGCACTCCAGCCCAGGTGACAGAGCAAGACTCCGTCTAAAAAAAAAAAAAAAGGCTTTTGACAAAATTCAACAGCCCTTCATGCTAAAAACACTCAATAAATTTGGTATTGCTGGAACGTACCTCAAAATAATAAGAGCTATTTATGACAAACCCACAGCTAATATCATACTGAATGGGCAAAAACTGGAAAAATTCCCTTTGAAAACTGGCACAAGACAGGGATGCCCTCTCTTACCACTCCTATTCAACATAGTGTTGGAAGTTCTGGCTAGGGCAATCAGGCAAGAGAAAGAAATCAAGGGTATTCAGTTAGGAAAAGAAGAAGTCAAATTGTCCCTGTTTGCAGATGACATGATTGTATATTTAGAAAACCCCATTGTCTCAGCCCAAAATCTCCTTAATCTGATAAGCAACTTCAGCAAAGTCTCAGGATACAAAATTAATGTGCAAAAATCACAAGCATTCTTATACACCAGTAACAGACAGAGAGCCAAATCATGAATGAACTTCCATTCACAATTGCTTCAAAGAGAATAAAATACCTAGGAATCCAACTTACAAGGGATGTAAAGGACCTCTTCAAGGAGAACTACAAACCACTGCTCAGTGAAATCAAAGAGGACACAAACAAATGGAAGAACATACCATGCTCATGGATAGGAAGAATCAATATCGTGAAAATGGCCATACTGCCCAAGGTTATTTATAGATTCAATGCCATCCCCATCAAGCTACCAATGAGCTTCTTCACAGAATTGGAAAAAACTGCTTTAAAGTTCATATGAAACCATAAAAGAGCCCGCATTGCCAAGACAATCCTAAGTCAAAAGGACAAAGCTGGAGGCGTCACGCTACCTGACTTCAAACTATACTACAAGACTACAGAATGGTACTGGTACCAAAACAGAGATATAGACCAATGGAACAGAATAGAGTCCTCAGAAATAATACCACACATCTACAGCCATCTGATCTTTGACAAACCTGAGAGAAACAAGAAATGGGGAAAGGATTCCCTATTTAATAAATGGTGCTGGGAAAATTGGCTAGCCATAAGTAGAAAGCTGAAACTGGATCCTTCCTTACTCCTTATACGAAAATTAATTCAAGATGGATTAGAGACTTAAATGTTAGACCTAATACCGTAAAAACCCTAGAAGAAAACCTAGGTAGTACCATTCAGGACATAGGCATAGGCAAGGACTTCATGTCTAAAACACCAAAAGCAACGGCAACAAAAGCCAAAATTGACAAATGGGATCTAATTAAACTAAAGAGCTTCTGCACAGCAAAAGAAACTACCATCAGAGTCAACAGGCAACCTACAGAATGGGAGAACATTTTTGCAATCTACTCATCTGACAAAGGGCTAATTTCCAGAATCTACAAAGAACTCAAACAAATATACAAGAAAAAAACAAACAGCCCCATCAAAAAGTGGGCAAAGGATATGAACAGACATTTCTCAAAAGAAGACATGCATACAGCCAACAGACACATGAAAAAATGCTCATCATCACTCGCCATCAGAGAAATGCAAATCAAAACCACAATGAAATACCATCTCACACCAGTTAGAATGGCAATCATTAAAAAGTCAGGAAACAACAGGTGCTGGAGAGGATGTGGAGAAATAGGAACACTTTTACACTGTTGGTGGGACTGTAAACTAGTTCAACGATTATGGAAAACAGTATGGCAATTCCTCAAGGATCTAGAACTAGATGTACCATATGACCCAGCCATCCCGCTACTGGGTATATACCCAAAGGATTATAAATCATGCTGCTATAAAGACACATGCACACATATGTTTATTGTGGCACTATTCACAATAGCAAAGACTTGGAATCAACCCAAATGTCCATCTGTGACAGACTGGATTAAGAAAATGTGGCACATATACACCATGGAATACTATGCAGCCATAAAAAAGGATGAGTTTGCGTCCTTTGTAGGGACATGGATGCAGCTGGAAACCATCATTCTTAGCAAACTATCACAAGAACAGAAAACCAAACACCGCATGTTCTCACTCCTAGGTGGGAACTGAACAATGACATCACTTGGACTCAGGAAGGGGAACATCACACACCAGGGCCTATCATGGGGAGGGGGTAGTGGGGAGGGATTGCATTGGGAGTTATACCTGCTATAAATGATGAATTGATGGGTGCTGACGAGTTGATGGGTGCAGCACACCAATATGGCACAAGTATACATATGTAACAAACCTGCACGTTATGCACATGTACCCTAGAACTTAAAGTATAATAAAAGAAAAAACTGAGCAATTAAAAACAAAAATAATAAGAATAATAACTTTTAATCAGTGCACAAAGTATAAAGCCATAAAGGGCAAAAAATTATTTTGATTGCATACATTTTAAAACTTAGGTATAACAAAGGCACCACAAGCAAAGTTAAGTAACAAGCAAAAGCATAAAAGAAAGTATTTATAATATATATATATATAAAACACAAAAAATTCAGAATAGCAAAAGAGCTACTATGAATTACCAAAGGAAATAAACAATGAAATAATAAAGAATATTTACAGGTAAATCAAAAAATGAAAATACAAATGATTATTAAAATTTAAAAACCTGCTCAACCTTACTAGTAATCAGAGAAAATCCAAACAGAAAACAATACAATGCAGATTGCAAAGAATTTTAAAAATTCATTATAGCAAGTATCAACAGTAGCATGCAGCAGTATAAATGCATATATACCATCTTTGACAGTAAAAAATACTCTATTTGGGGCCAGGTAGCTTTATAATAGCTATCGAATATTGAATGTGCAAACCTTTCTGACTTAAAAATCTCATATCTGAGAATCTAGCTATAGTAGCATGATTGATAATCCTTTGGGTATATACCCAGTAATGGGATCGCTGGGTCAAATGGTATTTCTAGTTCTAGATCCTTGAGGAATCGCCACACTGTTTATTGCGGCACTATTCACAATAGCAAAGACTTGGAGCCAACCCAAATGTCCATCAATGATAGACTGAATTAAGAAAATATGGCATATAAACACCATGGAATACGATGCAGACATAAAAAAGGAAGAGTTCATGTCCTCTGTAGGGACATGGATGAAGCTGGAAACCATCATTCTCAGCAAACTATCACAAGGACAGAAAACCAAACACTGCATGTTCTCACTCATAGGTGGGAATTGAACAATGAGAACACTTGGACACAGGGTGAGGAACATCACACGCTGGGGCCTGTCGTGGGGTGGGGGTCAGGGGAGACATAGTATTAGGAGGAATACCTAATGTAAATGATGAGTTAACAGGTGCAGCACACCAACATGGCACATGTATACATATGTAACAAACCTGCATGTTGTACACATGTACCCTAGAACTTTAAAAAAAAAAAACTAGCTAACAGAACTACTGGCATAAGTAAACCACAATGTATCTAGAATATCTTTAAAATTACATATAAACAGATAAAGATATCTAAGCATCTATCAGTAGGGGAGCAATTAAATGGAGACATCTGTGCAAAAGAGTGAAACCTTAAAAAAATTAATTTAATTTACATGTGTATGTTCCAATTTACAAAGATGGCCTTTAAAAGTCACGTTAAAGTGTAAGTTATAGTACAAAATACATAGCACAATCCAGGTTTGTTCTAAAGGAAAGAAATAAAACAACCTATATGTATCAAAAAATAGGCACACAGTTATTTGTGCAAATATATATTCTATATATGAACACTGAGGACTATAATTAATACAGATTTTAGAAATATTATGAAATGACTGAGGGGAACTGTTAACAGTGGTTATGTATGATCAATGTCATTGTGGGAGCAAAAACATGACATTAACTGTCATGTTTGTACATGTGCTGTTGAAATATTTAAATTATGTTTTTAAAAAAAACACGAATTCCTGACCTACTTTTCAACAAGCTTTATGGTGAAGATAAAAATGGGTGTAATATTTCTCTGCAATATTGTCTCAAGTGCTATAAAATTTGGAGTATTGTTATTATGCCTTTAGCATGAATAATATATTTATGAAATCCTTCAAAAAAAAAAAGAGAAACTAAATGCTACATAAATAGACATTGTAATCAGATCAGATGATCATTTCTGCTCACTCTATTGAAGTAGTGTTAGCACGTAGGATTTACAAGAACTAATAACGCAGTGTCATTACATAGTTCTTTGGCTTTCATCCATGTATTTTCAGCCAATGAAACAATGATAGTTTGTTGAATACTGCAAAAACTCTTATACTTTTCAAAGTAAATTCTCAATTCCTTTTTCACTACTTACTGAACTCTTCTAAAAAAGATTTTCATTTCTAAATTTATCACTCCAAAAAGCGCCATCTACTAATTTCATTTTTAACTACACCTCAGATTTCTTGGAAATTCATGCAAACCTTATAAAAACCAATATATAACTATATTATATATTTTATAACACATACACATAATATAAAAATTATATACATATATTCCCACATACACATACTCCCACACAAACACAGAAGATATTCAATCTTTGTGCTTACTGCCGTTCAGAAGAAACCAATATGCTTTAGTAATATGCTCTTGAAATTGGTTTTATCAAAAGCATAAAATAAAATGTAAGAAATCAATACTAAAACAGATTGCATAACTCGATGGCATAGTGCATCTTGTCACGTGTATTTATACATTCAGAGAAGAACCAGTTATCCTGTTGGAACTCCTATTAGTGCTTAGACCCTACAGTAGAGTCTTTATTGTTATACTTTAATTTGACAAGATAAAATATTAGAGAAACAGCTACAAGTACTATAGCAATCATATTATAATTTTGAAATTGTTGTATATGATTTTACTCTTTTTAAGGCAATAATAAAAACAAGAAGCCATTTTTGTAATGCAATTTTGTTTGCCTGATAATTATTATCAAGAAAATAGCACCTCAGCTGGGAACTGCTCTGATATTTCTAATAATTTTGTAAGTTCTAGTTTTATTAATTGATCATTTTTTCCTATCATTTTTCTAATTTCTTAAAGAAGTGTCATAACTAATTTCTTAAAGAAATTTCATAACTAATTTCTTAAATTTCTTAAATGAGATCCTAGAAATAGGAAAGTTAAGTTGATGAAACATTTTTTAAAACAATAATTATTTTTACTCATCCGCTATAAATATATATTTCCTATACTCAGAAAACGTATTTTTAAGGTCTTTATAATGTTATGGTTCTAGTAATCTTATTATCAACAGGATTCCAGAGGAGAAACTAATAAGGATTTTTAGTGCTTCAACCTCTAGAAGGCTTCTTTAAATATGAAAGATCCTCATTTTTTTGTATGGTTTAACAGTGAGAGCGGAAGGTACTAGATGGCAAACCAAGGTCATCTTCCTCCTAGATTTATACAGCAGCCAAGAAACAACCAAAATAACTTTTCCACAGGAATAGAAATGTACAACTGGTATTTGTGGTCTAGAATTGCCTTAGGAAAGCAATGTTCTACTTTGCTCAAGGACTGAAAATGAAGCATTTTTAATCCCCTGCCAATTCTACCACTCAGATACCCTATTAAATTGAACTATAATGAATAGTATTTAAAATATCATCCAAATGTGTCCAGATATCCAAGGAGTCTGAAATAATTTAAATATTGAGAAGGATTATAACCAGCCTTCAGGGAAACTTATCAAGACTAAAAGAAATAGGCACTTATCAAAAGGTCAGCGTTCCAGATGTCTGACAGAGTAGAATAACCAACCACTGCTACAGCTTCTAAGTTCCGTAATGACTGAGGGTGGAGTAGGGAGAGATGAACATAAGTCTAAAACACTGGATATGTGAAGTCAATCTTTTTGGCTTTATTTAATCCAATTCTCTGGATTTACTTTCCCTTGGGTACTAGAACTAGCTATATTCTAGGAAAGAGTCTTAATCCTTGCAAGTCTCACTCTGGAAAAACTATTAGATGTGTCAGTATCATCACTGGCCGTATTAATCCATTCCCATATTGCTTTGAAGACATACCCAGTGCCGGGTAATTTATAAAGAAAAGAGGTTTAATTGACTCACAGTTCTGCCTGGCTGGGGAGGCCTCCGGAAACTAACAATCATGGCAAAAGGCAAAAGAGAAGTGAAGGCACATCTTATGTGACAGCAGGTGAGACAACCAACAAAGAGGGAAGAGCCCTTTATAAAACCATCAGATCTTGTTCGAAGTCACTCACTACCACGAGAACACCACGGGGAAAACTGCCCCTGTGATCCAATCACCTCCCACCGCGTCCCCCCTACCACATGGGGATTATGGGATTACAATTCAAGATGAGATTTGGGTGGGGACACAAACGCAAACCGTATCACTGGCTCTTCCTGTAACATTTCTGTGAGTCATTCAATTTACATCTGAAGAACTAAAGTCTCTCACTATAAAATAAGAGATTATCCACAGCACAGTTTGAAGTAGGGAAGATTCTAGACCATGCCTGAACCAAGTCATTGTATCGGAGCAGACATCAGTAGAACTTTAAGCAGGTGAGAATTCTCATAAATAATCACCAGGTAAGGCACAAGGAGGAAACTACTGGGGATACTCTCCAGACACAAGCCCCAGGAAGGCAAGAAGCATATTACTGTTTAACAGTTTGTGGGAATTCCAATCACTGGGAGAGCTCAAACTAGGAACTCATTTTTCTTTCACTGAGCCCTCAAAGTCAAGCAAACTTGCAAGAACTTTAAGGAATTATCAAGTTGTACAAAGGGCTAAATGTTTATGCCCTAGGTACATTGCAACCTGAATCACCATAAGTAAACTTCCCAAACTGGCTTTCTGGTTTTATTCTAGACAGACTAGTAGAATAGATATACCCTTTGATACCTCTCTCTGATTTCTCTGAAAGACCAGAGCTGGCAATCAATTAACGAAGGGGATATCTTTTTGCTAGGTTTTCTTGAAGCAAGAGGGGAGTTGTTGTTGTACTATTTTAGTAACCAAGGTAAAAGTTCTTTAAATAGGCCTATCCAATAGAGGTATGACTAAAAATCCCTATCAGGAATGACCCTAGTCCAAGCCACCTTTTGTTTGCCTTGTATAACTCCAGGAGGTAGAGGAAAGCCACACTGCAAGATGAAACTCTTGAAGATGCGCTAAAATAAATGCAGACCAAACCAAGGTAGGCATGAGAGACCACCGAATGTGGAAATACTGCTACAAAACTTGCACAAACCCTCTGGTGCCAGTTTTCTATGTTGAGTCAATTCTTATACTTCATGGTGTTTATGTGCTAGAAAGTCACCATGAACACTTAAACTAGCAAATACTGAATTATTGCTCAGAGGAAAAACAGGGTTAGGCTCCTTGAGCCTCAGGTATTTATCAAGAAATCCAGGATTCCCTGATCATTTTCCAAATTCAATTCAAAGTCCTTATGAGATGGATTTACCTTACTGTTAAATTTAGATCTTGCTTATTTGTACTTCCTGCCATTCCAAATGTTGATACAGTTTTCCCAAAAATCTAATGTTTTTATGTCATAAAACATAGCTTAACATGATTTTGCACAGAAATGGAATCACCCTCAAATTCAAAGAATGACACTGTGCTAGAGCCAGGCTCACGGCTCACGCCTGTAATCCCAGCACTTTGGGAGACCAAGGCGGGCAGATCACGAGGTAAGGAGATTGAGACCATCCTGGCTAACACAGTGAAACCCCATCTCTACTAAAAATACAAAAAATTAGCCGGGCGTGGTAGTGGGCACCTGTAGTCCCAGCTACTCAGGAGGCTGAGGCAGGAGAATGGAGTGAACCTGGGAGGTGGAGCTTGCAGTGAGTGGAGATCGCACCACTGCACTCCAGCCTGGGCAATAGAGTGAGACTCCATCTCAAAAAATAGTAATAATAATGTAATTTTTACTCCTGCTCTCACATAAGTGGGAGCTAAACATTGAGAACATTTGGACACAATGGAATGAACGACAGACACTGGGGCCTACTTGGTGGAGAGTGACAGGAGGGTGAGGAGTGAAAAGCCTGCCTATAGTGTACTATGCTCATTACCTGGGTGACAAAATAATCTGTACACCAAAACCTCTGTGACATGCAATTTACCTGTATAACAAACCTGCACAAGTACCCCAGAACTTAAAAGTTTTTTAAATGTAATTTTTTAAGAAAAGATAAAACTGTTTAAAATGAGTTTAATTAAAACATAAAAGTATCAAAAGAGAAACTGAAAGGTTAGAAATGAATGAAAAAATGTGAAAGCTAAGCATAAAACTTGAAGAATATCAAATATGGATGATTCAAATACCTTTAAAATAAGAAAGATCTAAAATGTTTAGAAAATTCAAGAATGTAAAAACAAGTATATTACTTTTAAAAGAAAGAAGTGGAAAAGGCTTGAAATAAAAAATAACTAAACATTTATAGAAGAAATTAAAAATAAGAAATATTAAAGGACCACATGAAATAAGTAGAAAATAAAAAGCAGTAAGATATAGAAATAGTACTAGAAAATGTCTAAATAATGGCAGATTATATAATTATATCCAAAAATGTGAATATACAGCAGCATAAATGAAAGAAACATGTTTTTCCAAGTTGCAGACTAACTGAAATAATCTTTCTTTTTACAGAAACCTTTACTGGGTTGAGTTTTCTAACTGATGAACAGAGTATATCCCTGTACCTTAGGTCTTTACTTTCTTTCATCAGCATACAGATCCTGTGTATGCTTTTTAGAGTTACACTTAAATATTTCAATTAGAGCTATTGTAGTTTTTTAAAATTTTGGTTTTAATATGTTGCTGTTATAGAGAAATGCAATTGATTTTTAAAACTTTTTATTGACATACAAGAGTTGTACATATTTTGGGGGTACAAGTGATATTTTGATACATGCATACAATGTGTAAAGATCAAATCTGGGCTCTTTCCCATCATGCAAGATGGCGGGTGAAAAAGTTGAGAAGCCAGATACTAAAGAGAAGAAACCCGAAGCCAAGAAGGCTCATGCTGGTGGCAAGGTGAAAAAGGGTAACCTCAAGGCTAAGAAGCCCAAGAAGGGGAAGCCCCATTGCAGCCGCAACCCTGTCCTTGTCAGAGGAATTGGCAGGTATTCCCGATCTGCCATGTATTCCAGAAAGGCCATGTACAAGAGGAAGTACTCAGCCGCTAAATCCAAGGTTGAAAAGAAAAAGAAGAAGAAGGTTCTTGCAACTCTTACAAAACCAGTTGGTGGTGACAAGAACGGCGGTACCCGGGTGGTTAAACTTCGCAAAATGCCTAGATATTATCCTACTGAAGATGTGCCTCGAAAGCTGTTGAGCCATGGCAAAAAACCCTTCAGTCAGCACGTGAGAAAACTGCGAGCCAGCATTACCCCCGGGACCATTCTGATCATCCTCACTGGACGCCACAGGGGCAAGAGGGTGGTTTTCTTGAAGCAGCTGGCTAGTGGCTTGTTACTTGTGACTGGACCTCTGGTCCTCAATCGAGTTCCTCTACGAAGAACGCACCAGAAATTTGTCATTGCCACCTCAACCAAAATCGATATCAGCAATGTCAAAATCCCAAAACATCTTACTGATGCTTACTTCAAGAAGAAGAAGCTGCGGAAGCCCAGACACCAGGAAGGTGAGATCTTCGACACAGAGAAAGAGAAATACGAGATTACAGAGCAGCGCAAGATTGATCAGAAAGCTGTGGACTCACAAATTCTACCAAAAATCAAAGCTGTTCCTCAGCTCCAGGGCTACCTGCGATCTGTTTTTGCCCTGACGAATGGAATTTATCCTCACAAATTGGTGTTCTAAATGTCTTAAGAACCTCATTAAATAGCTAACTACAAAAAAAAAAAAAAAAAAGATCAAATCTGGATAATTGAGATATCCATCACTTCAAACATTTTTTTTGTTCTGTACATTGGAAATATTCCAATTCATCTCTTACAGCTACTTGAACTATATGATACATTATTGTCAACTATAGTCACCCTATTGTACTACTAAACTCTGCATCTTATTCCTTCTAGCTAACTGTATTTTATAACCATGAACCAATCTCTCTTCATCCCCTGTTACCCTACCCTTCCCAGCTTCTGGTAATCACCAGTCAACTCTCTTCCTCCATGAGATCCACATTTTTAGCTCCTACATATGAGTGAGAATGTGCAGTATTTGTCTTTCTGTGTCTGGTTTATTTCACTTAACGTAATGACCTCCAGTTCTATGTTGACGAAAATGACAGGATTTCATTATTTTTTGTAGCGGGATAATATGCCATTGTGTACATATGCCAATTTCCTTTATCCATCTGTTGATAGACATTTAAACTGATTCCAAATCTTGGCTATTGTGAATAGTACTACAGTAAACATGGAAGTACAAATGTCTTTTTGATAAACTGATTTCCTTTCTTCTGGGTATATACCCAATAGTGGGGTTGCTGGATCATATGGTATTTCTATTTTTGTTCTTTGGAGGAACCCTCATACTGTTTTCCAGTGGTTGTACTAATTTACATTCCCACGAAGAGTATACAAGCGTTCCTCCTCCTCTGCATCCTCATCAGCATCCATTATTTTTTTATCTGTTTGATGAAAGTCATTTTAACAAAGGTGAGACGATATCTCATTGTGGTTTTTATTTGCACTTCCCTGATGACTAGTGACGTTGAGCATTTTTTCATATACCCACTGGCTATTGGTATGTCTTTCAAGAAATGTCTACTCAGACCTTTTGCCCATTTTCAATCTTTTAATGAAATGAAATAAAGGGATATGGCTGAAGAATGGAAAAAATTCATGCCCATAAAAACACGTAAGTTGGATGTGTGCTCACAGAATTCATTTGAGTTCAGACCACCTCCTTCTTCAGCATGGAATCCTTGCAGAAGACTCCTAGAGCAGAATGCAGGCAAAGCCTTCATCTCCCTCTCTCACCCTGGGCACACAATGCAGCCACTACACACTCCTGTGCACTAAGAGGGCACATCCCACAGGAAAACCTTGGGCCAAGCAGTAAGCAAACACACAAGTTGCTCCTGCGCAGTACAGAGAACACCAAATGAAATTATCCAT
The DNA here is from genome assembly GCF_002776525.5 of Piliocolobus tephrosceles. Taxonomy (NCBI): domain Eukaryota; kingdom Metazoa; phylum Chordata; class Mammalia; order Primates; family Cercopithecidae; genus Piliocolobus; species Piliocolobus tephrosceles. The sequence goes on from NC_045451.1 coordinate 8,992,203, forward strand.
GGAAATGAACAACACTAACAAGCCAGCACTGTGAAATTTTCACATGAAACTACTGAGGACTTGAGATGTTCATGGTGATTATTCAAACTCTCATGAGTTTTCACACATGATCGTATTCTTTAAAGTTTGTACCGAATAGCATCACATTATTAAAGTAAGAAAATTATTTTGTTTCCATAACATTTATCAGAATTCCAGATGAAATCAATTTCTATTAAATGAAATCACTACTCCATAGCACCTCAAATTCAGAGAACTTTTAAGTTCTTTGTATACACACAGACACACACACACAAACACACACACCACTCCTAAGCAAACCTACCCTGTGAACAAGAAAATAAATATATCAGGCCATAGAGTGGACAAAGCAAAGCCCAAAACTCAAGAAGCAAATTGTGCATGTAACAAAACAGATACTATTTCTCTTTTTAGTCCTTTCCATACACAATCTAAATATTTCCACCTATTCATGAATAAAATACAAACACATTCAAGATTAAAGCAAAATAATATAGGACATATTACTCAACTACCTCCATGCATTTGAATTTAAGATTTAATAATATTCTTTGTTCATTAGGACACAATGGCATTGGCTAAATAAATGACTTTCTCCATGACTGTATGGTTCTTTGTAATTAGCCTATGTAGGAAACTTAAGAAATAGCTAACGTGGTTATCTTTCTTCCCCATTGAGCAGATACACAGGAGAAACAAATGCAGATGACCATCATAAATGTAAGGCCCTTATCATACTCAAAAAGAGATTTAACGCTTCAGCAATTACTCTCCATTTTGAATGCTTATTAACTTACTTCTTCAATTATTCCCAAAGGAAAGCTCTCTTTCGTCTGAAATTTTATGATTTTCATTTTCCGACTGTCCTTTCCCTTATATATGCATTAGTATGAGAGGTGGTACATTGAAGTGGAATGCATATGTGATTTGCAGTGATACCCAAACTTGGAGAACTCCTCTGTTACTGTGCAACACTGGCTGAGTCATTAACCTCTCAGTTTCAGGTCCTACTCGTATATGGTAATAATATCATAAATCTCACAGCATTATTTTTTTCAAACATTTAATGTACATGAAATCCATGTGTTTTTATATTTTGAATATTATACTGCCAAATGGATGGGAGAAAAATTATATTTTATTGTTTTATGGAATGTATTGAATACCACATAGTTGTCTAATCTTCTAGTTCAAGATTTTATAGTAAAAAGATACATATACAATGACAACTACAGAACAGCAGCTGCAACTATTTTGAAGTGGATGAAGAATACACAATTAAGATTTTGGTGGTTGGTGGTCACTCAGGTGGTTCAGAGGCTGGTAAGGACATCCACAGGGGGGAAAAGTGAGATGTACCAGTTCTGTGATTTTAAACAAGCAAGCTGCTTTCGTCATTTGTCCTTGATATTATATCCTTTCTTACCTAAAAATAAAATTGTTGGAGTGAAGTCAGTGCTGTTATAACAAGCTGATAATTCCCTGCCTTTATATTTTTCAAAGCTTCATTCAAGAGCCTTTAGAAAAACACCCTTGATTTTCCATTAAAATTCAATTTGTTGATTTAGGTATTTCAAAATGGAACTTCAGAGATCATTTTAAGAAATCAAAAGCTCTATTTTTTGAGACATGATTCTTTGGCAAGTCTGATCCATTGGGTACATACTGGTTTTCAAATTTGATTGCTAGTTCCTTTAAAAAATATAAATTCCCTAAGATAAAAAGTATTCCTGCATGGGTTCACTTTGAAGACAGATCTTTTCAATATCATATTCTTAAAATGGCAAATTCATCTTCTAACTGATCTGAAGAATTCAAAGGAAGTTAACATATGCTTTTTTCAAGATCATAAATGTTTCTTTTTCACACAACGATCAGAAGAAAATCCTGATTGCCAAAAATACTTTTAAAATTCTACTATATATGTAGAGATTGTAGGGAAAGAAAAGGTCAAAGTCATGAAATTTTTGACAAGATAAAATAGATGAAAGAATACACTGTAGATTCATAGTAGTTGTGGCCACCACATAAACATTAAGTGCCCAAATTAAATGTCATCAGACTCATGGGTCACTTTTTACTGTAGAGAGTTGTATTTCTTTTGTAGCATTCATAAAAGAAAGCCAACACCCAAGAGGTTCCTTGGTCTGAATGATTCTTCAGAGGAAAATGCTTAAGAAGAGGTGCACATTTCCAAGGAAGATAACCAAATCTATAGATAAGGCAGATTCATCAGATGTATTTGTAGAAGTGGATTTCTAAGCCCCAAAAGGCAAATTCTTTTCTAACAAGAGTTATTGTTACAAAAAATGGGCTCTTTAGGTGTAAACTCATTTGTTCCTGATTCAAACGAACAAACACTAAAAAACAACACGTAAAGGCAACTGGGATAATCTGAACACTCAATGATGCTTGGTGATATTAAGGAATCATTGTCACATTAGGAAATCCTTGCTAAATTTTAAGCATAATGATGGTATAGTGGCTTTATTCTTTTTAAGAAGATGGTTTCCTTTAGAGATACACACTGAAATATTTATCAAAGAAATGCTATCATGTCTGGGATTTGCCTCAAAGTAGTTCCCCAGGTGAGGAACGCTGATAATTATTGAAGCCGAATGACTGGATACAGGAGTTTACCATGACATGATCTCTAATTTTATAGATATCTGGAACTTTTATTAATAAAAATGTTTAGACATATTTTCCCTTCTCTAACATTTTTATCTGTGACAAATATTTTTTAATTTGAAAACCTTAAATGTATTCAATGACGTCAATCCTTTAAGCTCTATACAAAGATAATCACTAATATATCATTCTTCACATGGCAGCTTACCATTCCCAGTAGGTAATTGCAAGAAAGCATTCACATTCTCTCACCTTTAAAAATTAGCATAATATTGTCATGCCATCTACAATATAAACACTTGCAAGTATACAGTATAGTATACCATACTATGTATGCCATGCTGTCCTTCAAATACTATAAATCACAACAAATGGAATTTAAAATATTTGCATATAAAAAAGGATATAGTCTATGATCTCTAAAAATATCTAATCATATTCTTGTATAAAGGAATGCAAGGAGACAAATGTCTTGGGACAAAATTCCATCCAAAACTCATTAACCATAAACTCTCACCCTTGAACTTCACTTTACTTTTTCATTTCATCAACTACTAAGGTACAGCTTTTAAAGGAAACAACGGTATTACCAAGAACTTTCTACAAGGGTCTTATTTTCTGCTCAATTTTGATGCTCCCTTTGGCAACTGACTCCATTTATTTTCCTATAAACACTAAAAAAAAAAAAAAAAAAAAATGAAAACAGGACTAGGAGAGCTGTCGCTCCACTCCTGGGAAAGGTCTTTTACAAAAACTGGTCAGTGGGAAATGTGATGAAAACATGAGCATATTGAACAGAGCGAGCTGGAGCCACATGGTGGATAGGAAAGTTGTTCAGTCATCTTTAGGCTGTCTCAGTTCTTTTTTCCTCACAATTTCTGATCTGCATCGAGCCACCTGCTGCTGATCCTGTGTTTCTGTTTTCCTTCATAACTATTAGCTTCTTATCTTGGGGGTAACTATATTTAAAATTAAAGCGTGCCAGGCATGATGGCTCATGCCTATAATCCTAGCACTTTCGGCGGCTGAGGCAGGCAGATTGCTTGAGCCCACGAATTCGAGACCAGCCTGGGCAACATGGTGAAATCCTGTTTCTACGAAAAATGTAAAAATTAGCGGGGAATGCTGGCAGGCACCTGTAGTCCAAGCTATTCAGGAGGCTGAAGTAGGAGCACCACCTGAGCCCGGGAGGTCATGGTTGCAGTGAGCAGTGACTGTGCCACTATACTCCAGCCTGGGTGACAGAGACCCTATCCCAATCAATCAATCAATCAATCAAATCAAAGCTTGATGTTAAGCAATAAAGAAAGTAAAAGATGATAAGGAAAATCAAGGGAGTAACTGAAATTTAATATAGTCTATATGGTACCCATCTACATAAAAACTTTGAAATCATAAATACCATCAAGTCATTTCAAGACATGCAATTTTTTTCATATTTTTCTCTAATTTAATTAAGGGCCCTCTAATTTATACACTTGAATTTTGCCAGTGGGGAAAATCCTAGTGTGTACCACTGCACAGTGAAATATTAAATGAAAACCAAATAAGAGGCCAGTGAAAGTTGAATTGAAAATCACAATATTTCACTATCATTTTTAATCATTATATGGTATAATTATACTTCCTCTAGACAGATTAACTCATTATGCAACTCTCACATTTATGAATGGGAGAAGGAAATTCATCCTTCATTTAGCTCATCATGCTCCATTTTGCATGCAATGTAGCCTACAGAATTGTATGTGTTATTTTCATTTCTCCCCATGCTGCAAGCAACTGCAGGAAACAAACTGTTGGGATTCATCATGTAATCAATATCTTGTACATTAAAACCTCAGCATCTCTCTATGTAGCCATGGAACATTTAATCACTGTCACCAGTCCTGTGTAATTCTAGAATGTACAGTGCATTCCTCAATAAATATTTTATCCTTCTTTTTAGAGGTTTATTTCTATTATCTCTAAAATACCTGGGAAGTAGTCTTTTTATTGTTCTTTCCTTTTGCAAAGCCTGGTAGTAGCCAATAGTAGTGTTTATCTTCTACCTTAGAATGAATTTGATTTTGTGATTCTTGGTTTAACATATCAATATGAGAACAGTTTTATTTTGCCCCTATACCTGCCTCCAAAGTGCCCCACAGTGGTTTCGTCTTGCAAAAATTGTTTGAATAATGTTTGAATTATTAACAGCTCCTCAGAGGAGTTCCCGTAATGGTTTTGTTGTTTAAGAGTGTCTTGTCACATTCATTTTTAAAGGTATAGTAATGAATGTGTAAAGAATGGATCCAGTCTTTTCACAGATGTTTTACTAAATGCCCGTCAAACTTCAGCAAATAAACCTTAAACCACACAAAGTAAAAGTAAGATTAAGTCTACCTTGCTCTTTGGTTTTAAAGAATGCAATAGTAACCAAAACAAAGAACTTTTTTTTACTAAAAATTTACTTGCTAAGACCTTGTGAATGAGTTAGCATGTGGTTAACAATTACTGCTGTAATTCAAAGCAGCTCCTATCTGTGATTCATTTTGAATTTTTTCTTTACAGAAGAAATCCAACATTGTTGGATTGTGATTTTTAAAAATCCACGTATTTTATCTGACAGTTATTTGAAGGTAAATAAACTAAAATGATGATGTCCACTAGCTTCTGTTCTCTTTTTATGCACCCATTTGACTTGCACTAAATACGGGGAGGAAACACAAAGCATCTGACTCATTAAGCTGGAAACATATTGTCCATACAGCAGGATGGGATGGTAATTTACTATACCCAGCCAGGGAAGACACACTTTACAACACAGATTTGCAGCTTTTAACCTGGAAGCTTCACAGCAAAGGCAATTCGGCTTTACTTTGTTTCCCTTCGAATCCCAAAGAAAGCAATATCTACTTTGTTACAAAACAGAGCAGGCAATATTTTATATTGCCATAGTCAATTATGTGAGACTGTGTAACCTTTTCCAGTTATTACAGTCTTCAAATCTTTCTGTGCTAATGTTGCCAACAATACAGAAGCAGCTTCAAAGCATCTTTGCAGTGTTCGAAAGAGAAGACAGCTGGCGCTGCTTAGAAACTAAGCTGAAATGACCAGATTTCTAATTTATAAAACTGGAGCAGCACACGTCAGGGGAACGGCGGCGGCGGTTTTGTGAAGGTATGTCTCTAGCTATTTCCTTTGTCAGATAAAGATTTGTTTACCGAAACAATAAGAAAAATTTTTAAAAGATTTTGCTGCGACAAGGTTAAAAAAAAACTTTAGTTAAAAAGAAGGCTACAAGATTAAATATTCAAATTCAATATGGTGCTCCAATGTGCAGATCTGAGAGAATTCTATCAGGACAGATAGAGAAGCCTGTGAATTCATCAGTCTCGTCTTCAAAACCCAGCAGACATTAGAGACAACAAAACATTCACCACAGGAAAGAAATGATACAAATGTAAAAATCACAGACTTCCAATTGTTAGTAACTACTTACAACTCTTGGGTTACTCTGACAATTAGGATACATCTGATGTATCTTATGAACTACCATATAACTCCCTATAGCACCAGAATATCAACCTCTGAAAGGAGAAGATGGATAATTTAGGCTGAAGTGTGGAAACCACGGGCATGGACCTGGGGATGGAGGTGGGCAATTGCGCTAGGGGCAATTGAGAACATACAACAGTTCACCTTTGTGAGATGGAGTATTGCTCTGTCACCAAAGGTTGGAGTGCAGTGGCGCGATCTCGGCTCACTGCAAGTTCCGCCTCTACCGTACAGGCCATTCTCCTGCTTCAGCCTCCAAGTAGCTGGGACTACAGGCGCCCGCCACCATGCCCGGCTAATTTCTTGTAGTTTTAGTAGAGTCAGGGTTTCACCGTGTTAGCCAAGATAGTCTCCATCTCCTTGTGTCCGGAATTGGTGGGTTCTTGGTCTGACTTCAAGAATGAAGCCGGGGGACCCTCGCCCTGAGTGTTACAGTTCTTAAAGATGTGTGTCCGGAGTTTGTTCCTTCAGACGTTCAGATGTGTCTGGAGCTTCTTCCTTCTGGTAGGTTCGTGGTCTAGCTGTCAGGACTGAAGCTGCAGACCTTCGTGGTGAGTGTTCCAGCTCTTAAAAGCAGCGTGTCTGGAGTTGTTCCTTCTTCCCAGTGGGTTCCTGGTCTCGCTGGCTTCAGTAGTGAAGCTGCAGACCTTCGTGGTGACTGTTACAGCTCCTAAGTGCAGCCTGGACCCAAAGAGTGAGCAGCACCCATATTTATTGCAAAGACTGAAAGAACATCCACAGTGCGGAAGGGGACCTCCGCGGGTTGCCAGTGCTGGCTCGGGGCAGCCTGCTTTTATTGCCTTATCTGGCCCCACCCACATCCTGCTGATTGGTCCATTTTACAAAGCGCTGATTGGTCCATTTTGACAGAGTGCTGATTGGTGCATTTACAATCCTTGAGCTAGACACAGAATCACAGAGTGCGAGTTAGCTAGATACACGGTACCAATTGGTGTGTTTACAAACCTTGAGCTAGACACAGAGTACCGATTGGTGCATTTACAATCCTTGAGCTAGACACAGAGTGCTGATTGGAGTATTTACAAACTCTGAGCTGGACACAGAGTGCTGATTGGTGCAAATATGATCCTCCGGCTAGATACAAAAGTTCTCCAAGTCCTCATCCAATTCAGGAGCCCAGTTGGCTTCACCCAGTGGATCCTGCACCAGGGCTGCAGGCAGAGCTGCCCACCAGTCCGGAGCCGCACCTGCACTCCTCAGCCCTTGGGCTGTGGATGGGACCGTGGCGCCACGGAGCAGGGGAGGCATCCGTTGGGGAGGCTCAGGCCGCCTGCAGGGGCCCACTGCAGGGGGAGGAGCTCAGACATGGCAGGCTGCAGGGACTGAGCCCTGCCCCGCAGGGAGGCAGCTAGGGCCCGGGGAGAATTTGAGTGCAGCGCCGGCGGGCCCGCACTGCTGGGGGACCCGGGGCAACCTCCGCAGCTGCTGGTCCAAGTACTAAGCCCCTCACTGCCCTGGGCCGGGGGCGTTGGCTGGCTGCTCCGTGTGTGGGGCCTGCGGAGCCCGTGCCTGCACCTGCCGGTGCAGCCCGCAGTCCCGGTTCCCGCCAGGGCCTCTCCCTCCACGCCTCCCGGCAAGCAGAGGGAGGAGGCTCCGGCCTCAGCCAACCCAGAGAAGGGCTCCCACGGTGCCGTGGTGGGCTGAAGGGCTCCTCAGGCGGGGCCAGAGTGGACGCCGAGGCTGGAGGCTGAGGAGGCGCTGAGAATGAGGGCTGTTAGCACATTGTCACTTCTCATCCTGACCTCATGATCCACCCACCTCGGCCTCCCAGAGTGCTGGGATTACAGGTGTGAGCCACACATGCCCAGCCAATTCACCCTCTTTTCTAGATTGACTCATTAATTTTTCATTATGTGTATAGACTATTTTTTTAACTTTTAAATTCAGGGGCACAAGTGCAGGTTTGTTATATAGGTAGACTTGTGTGATAGAAGTTTATCATACATATTATTTCCTCACCCAGGCATTAAGCCTAGTACCCATTAGTCATTTTTCCTGGTCCTCTCTCTCCTCCTTCTCTCCACCCTCCAATAGACCCCCGTGTGTGTTGTTCCCCTCCATGTGTCCATGTGTTCTCCTCATTTAACTCCCACTTATAAGGATATGTGGTATTTTTCTTTTCCTGCATTAGTTTGCTAAGGATTAGCCTCCAGCTCCATCTATGTTCCCAAAAAAAGACATATTTTTTCTATGGCTGCACAGTATCCCATGGTGTATATGTACCACATTTTCTTGATCCAGTCTATCACTGATGGGCATTTAGGTTGATTCCGTGTCTTATAGTGCTGCAATGAACATGTATGTGCATGTGTCTTTATAATAGAATTTATTTATATTCCTTTGGGTATATACTCAATAATGGGATTGCTGGATCAAATGGTAGTTCATCTTTAGGTCTTTGAGGAATTGCCATGCTGCTTTCTACAATGGTTGAACTAATTTACACTCCCACCAACAGTGTCTAAGTGTTCCTTTTTCTCTGCAGCCTCACCAGCATCTGTTATTTTTTAACTTTTTAATAGCCATTCTGACTGTTGTGAGATGGTATCTCATTGTGGTTTTGATTTGCATTTCTCTAATGATCACAGATTCCTATTTTCAAACACAGTGCCACATAATATTGTCTTTGATTTTCACAACTTGGGAGAATGTTAAGTACATGCCAACATTCTTTGAGATTTGCCCATCTCAAAGAGGAAATTTTGCTTCAAGTAAGTTGTATGACCTGTCTGAAGTCACAGCAAAAAAACAGAATTGGGTCCAAAATTTTCATCCTCTAACCCTTAAGCCAATGCTCTTAACATCTTGCAAGTAAATTTGGGGAAGAACAAATATTAGCATTACCAATCTACAATCCTATAGGGCATCATATTTCACATTTTCCCAGGGGAAAGCAGAGGAAAATGGTGCTGAAATGTGTATGAATTAGATAGAGTGGAGCTTTCATAGCATGATTTTGAGCTGTTTAAGCCATATTGCTTTGTTCTTGCAGACACATTACTAACAACTTATATAACAATTCCCTAGGTCTTTAGAAAAAATAAAGATGCAAAATATTCATCATGAACCACACTAAAAGCTGTGTTAAATGGAAATGCCTAACGCGGCTGTGTTTAAGCTCTGCGATATATTAATGTTCAAAGGCCTAATTGAGGAAATAAATCTCAAACATAAGACAGATTCACAATGGGGGACCAAAACAGATAAACTTTTAGTCTTCACTATTAAGGTTTTTGCAAAATATAATGAAATAACCAAGAAGAAATCATGACCTGAGAGTCAGAGACTTTCAGTTATACAGCAAGGGAGATACATTTCTGTTTTTTTTTCTTTTTATATTATTATACTTTGAAGTTCTAGGGTACATGTGCACAATGTGCAGGTTTGTTACAAATGTATACATGTGCCATGTTGGTGTGCTGCACCAATTAACTCGTCATTTGCATTAGGTATTCCTCCTAATGCTATCCCTCCCCCCTCGCCCCACCCCATGACAGACCCCAGTGTGTTATGTTCCCCACCCTGTGTCCAAGTGTTCTCATTGTTCAATTCCTACCTATGAGTGAGAACATGAGGTGTTTTTCTGTCCTTGGGATAGTTTGTTCATAAGGATCGTTTCTCCAGTTTCATCCATGTCCCTACAAAAGACATGAACTCATCCTTTTTTGTGACTGCATAGTATTCCATGATACATATGTGCCACATTTTCTTAATCTAGTCTATCACTGATGGACATTTGGGTTGGTTCCAAGTCTTTGCTATTGTGAATAGTGCCACAATAAACATACGTGTGCATGTGTTTTTATAGCAACATGATTTATAATCCTTTGGGTATATGCCCAGTAATGGGATGACTGGCTCAAATGATATTTCTAGTTCTGGATCCTTGAGGAATTTCCACACTGTCTTCCACAATGGTTGAACTAGTTTACAGTCCCACCAACAGTGTAAAAGTGTTCCTATTTCTCCACACCCTCTCTAGCACCTGTTGTTTCCTGACTTTTTAATGATCACCATTCTAACTGGTGTGAGATGGTATCTCATTGTGGTTTTGATTTGCATTTCTCTGATGGCCAGTGATGAGCATTTTTTCATGGAGACCTTCTTTAAAGAGGATCCTCACACTTCTTTTTTTTTTTTTTTTTTTTTTTTTTGCACAAAGCTGGTGGATGAGGCCTTGGCTAATACATCAAAGCTTCTATGATGGATTGTTCTTTTCACAATACTACTATCGTTCTGTGAATGCCAAACAACAGAAATATAAATGTTACATTGAAACTGGTTGTGGTTTCACCTACAAGTTGCCAGCATCACCTAGAAACAAAGATGGCTCTTAACTTGGTAACAAGTGAATATCTTAGAGTTCCCTTTGTTCTTTTGCCTTACATTTTTGTGGTCTTCAATGAAATGGTAAAAGTAAACTGATCCCAACTTCTATGGTATGTAATATGAGATAATTCATTTACAATAATATATCAATAAATGGAAACACAATAGCAATTCTACACAATAGCAATTCTCCTTGAGTAAGAGAACTGCTAGCAAGCCGCACTAATATGAAAATCGTCTCATCTTATAATCCAATCTACAAAAAAAGTTCACCTGGAATATTAGTCAGGGTTCTCTAGAGAGACAGAACTAATAGGATCGATATATATACAAAGGGGAGTTTATTAAGGAGTATTAACTCACACGATCACAAGGTCCTACAATAGGCCCTCTGCAAACTGAGGAACAAGGAAGCCAGTCCAAGACCCAAAGCTGAAAAACTTGGAGTCCAATGTTCAAGGGCAGGAAGCATCCAGCACAGGAGAAAGATGTAGGCTGGGAGGCTAAGCCAGTTGAGCCTTTTCACATTTTTCTGCCTGCTTTATATTCTAGCAGCACTAGCAGCTGATTATATGGTGCCCACCCAGATTAAGTGTGGGTCTGCCTTTCCCAGCCCACTGACTCTAATCTTAATCTCCTTTGGCAACACCCTCACAGACACTCTCCGGATCAATACTTTGCATCTTTCAATCCAATCAACACTCAGTATTAACCATCATACCTGTCTATGAACTCTGATTATCCCGGTTGGTTCTGCTCATCTGCTCACCTGCCTGGTCAGTACACTCTTCTTCCTTCTTCATAGTCCATGGATGACCCCCTGAATTTGAGTTCTTAATTCCACGTGGAAATAGTTTAAGACCACTTGGGATTCATCAGTTTACATTAGAAATTGGTGACATAAATGTCTGAGGATCTACATAGTATCCATGAGTTCAGCACAATTATAACTGGTGTGCTATTGTCAGTCTATAGGATGTGAACGTTTGTACTTCCTCCACACATGTACTTAGATACTTTTTTGGATGTTAGTGATAACAAACTGAATCAAGGAACTGGCTAGAATGAGATCAGAGGGAACTGTCTGATTGATTGATTTTGAGATGGAGTTTCGCTCTTGTCGCCCAGGCTGGAGTGCAATGGGGCAATCTTGGCTCACCACAACCTCCGCCTCCCGGGTTCAAGTGATTTTCCTACCTCAGCCTCCCGAGTAGCTGGGATTACAAGCACGTGCTACCATACCCAGCTAATTTTTGTATTTTTAGTAGAGATGGGGTTTCACCATGTTGGCCAGGATGGTCTCAATTTCCTAGCCTCATTATCTGCCCGCCTCGGCCTCCCAAAGTGTCAGACTTTTTTATCCCATGCCCTTCTGATATCACTTTTCTGATACTCACATTATCCCATCCCACTAGATTTCTAATATCCACAGTTTTATCAGTCTCCAGTTCTTCATGTGAGCATTCCACAACTTTCTAAAGCAGAAATTACAACTGCTTTAGAGACTCTTCAGCATTTGCGCATTAATTCAAATAAATGCAAAGAGACCAAATTCCTTAATTCTGAGCTTACTAATGTTTATTTCCTGGAATTTAAGAATCTGCAAGTATAATTTTTATTATACCTATTGTATCTCTACATTCAGTAGATTGCAACTTTATTTTGTTCTCCAAAACCCACCTGGATCTGGGTCTCAAAAAGTATTTTCTCTCAAGATAATTACTTCTGCTACGGACTATGGAAGTCAACTTTGCAACTTGAAAAGCTGAGAATTTCTTTCTCCTTGTATTTCTGTAGTACCACTACTCAGTCAGCAGTAAACACAGAAAGATGATAAAGGGTAGTGGGAAATATTGATTTTTTTGTAATGGTAAAGAGTCAATAAGATTGTGCCTTCACATCATTGCATATCCTCCTTAAAACATCCTTTCAATCAGTCTATGACACTAGAAGGCCATATTTCACTAAAGAAGTTTAAAGTATCTCTTTAAATGTCAGATGAGTCACATGATTCCCACTGCCTAACAGGAAGTCTCATTGTCCTCATGAGATCCTTCTCCCTGCTCATGGCACATACCTCCATGTACAATATGCCTGAAAAGCATAAGGTCTTACTTAATCCGATGAGAGCTCAGTCCTGTGTCCAAACAGGTACTCACTGAATTCACTGCTGCCGTTGCTTCTCTTTTCCACAGTGTGTGCGCTGTGAGTGATCGTACAGCATCTCATGTATGACGCTTGTCTACTAATGCCAGGATGACTTTTTTAGCACAGGTCCCAAGACAAGCCACAAGAGAAGACTCAGGTTGAATTTTGGGACAGCAGTTTATTTTATTTCATACCCTCATGCGCAGCTAGTGGTCCAGCCACTGTGCTAAGGTGGCTGAAATGAGAGAACTTTCTAACATCAGTTGTATTAGAACAACATCACAGTTTGAACTCTTAGATTCATCCCTTGAGTTTGAGTCCCAAACTTTGACTCATGCTTTTCTCAAGGAAATTGTGTTTCAAGATCTTTCATTCCCTTTCCTGTCACTGGACCTCAACTAGTGCTACCATAATACACATCGACAAATCTCCTAGCTGGTCTTGGGTAGAGCTGTGGTAACTGAACTCTCTAAAGAATACAATTTCCAAGTGTAAACTGATCCATTCCCGCCCTCCTGCTACCAGCCACCACCACAGCTTCATATATTAGAGGTCTCCACAAAATGCACTCCAATAAAGTCATGAGAGGTGTTGGTTGCACCAAATCCCAGAAAAAATGGCTGCTAGCCTGCCAGTTTTTGCAAAACCGAGAGGTGTGTCTAAGTAACACTCCCAAGGACAAAGTCTCTCCTTTCCCCAACACATAATCACAGAGTGAAAGAAGTAAATGTTTGTACATGTTACAAGGTTTTAAAAAACTATGGGAAAGGTTTAGGAGCCTACCACATGCATATGTACAGTCATATAAATAGCCACTCCTAAACTTGCCCAGACAGAATAATAATCTATTCCAACTGAGAAGCTAAGAATTCTGATTTCAGATCAGAGATTAGGAAAATGGCAGATAGAAGGCAGGACTAAATCGCAGCTCTCGTTTGGACATAAAGATCAATGTGTGGAGACTCACATCATGAACTTTTGCTTTAAGAACTACTGCGGAAACATACCAGGAAAGCTGAGGAAATCCACAGACCCTTTGAAGAAAGGAGATTGCTCCTGCAGACTATGGGAGACAGACCAAACACTGCAAGTACCCAAAGCGTGGAAGTGTGAAAGGGGATTGCCCACCCCTGAACACACACCCTCACTAGGGAACCTGAAGGTCCAGATCACGGGAGAAGAATTTGGCCTTACCTGGAGCTGAGACAATTTTAAAGAGCCAACTGCAATACAGGGGTAGAAGAAAAAGCAGGAAGAGCCTGGTGGGCCCTCTCGGTCCCCAGAGAAACCATTTCTAACTTTGTCTCACAGAAGTCCTTGGGGAGGGCTGCCAGAGGAACTGGGAAAAGACCACAGGGAGGAGCAAATTTCCAGCTGAACTTTGCAACAATCTCAAACAAATGGGAATTTTCCTGAACAGAACTTGGGGGAAGGGGTGAATCCAGACACAGCACAGAAGTGAGGCGCAAAACCTGAAAGCCCTGCTTGCTTTCACAGACTGGAGGCTGGTAGCCTTGGGCAAAGTTCTCAGTCCTGCTCACCCGCTGCCTAGAAACAAACGGTGATATTAGGGCAGAGCACTGTGGGAGTGAGACCAGCCTTTTGGGCTGTGTGGGAGCTGAGTGAGGCGTGTAACTGCTGGCTTTACCCCACTTCCCTAGTGACCTGCATGACACAGCAGAAGCAGCCATAATCCCCCAGGAAACAGAACTCTATTGGCCTGAGAACCACACTCCCTCCCCCACAGCAGCTGCAGCAAGGCCTGGTCAGATAGTCCTAACCCCACCACCACCTGATGGTCTTTCTCTACCAGCCCTGGTAGCCAAAGAAAAAGGACATATTCTCTTGGGAGCTCTAGGGCCCCCACCCACCACCTGATCATCCCTATACTACCACAGCTGATGCTCTCTTGAAAGCGCCACCTTCAGTAAGGAGGTCAACCAGCACAAAACTAGTGCAATAAACAAAACTATAACTAAAGATGTTCACAGAGTCCATTTCACTCTCCTGCCACCTCCACCAGAGCAGGTGCTGCCAACCTGGTTGGGAGACCTGAAGAAGGTTCACATCATAGGACTCTGTGCAGACACCCCCCACAGTACCAGCCCAGAGCTTAGTAGCTCCACTGGGTGGCTATATCCAGAAGGGAAATAACAATCACTATAGTTTGGCTCTCAGGAAGCCACATCTCTAGGAAAAGGGTGAGAACGTGACATCAAGTGAGCACCCCATGGGACAAAACTATCTGAACAGCAGCCCTTGAGGCCCAGATCTTCCCTGTGACATAGTCTACCCAAATGAGAAGGAGCCAGAAAAAAAAATCTGGTAATATGACAAAATAAGGTTATTTAACACACCCCCAAAAAATCACATTAGCTCACCAGCAATGGATCCAAACCAAGAAGAAATCCCTGAATTGCCAGAAAAAGAATTCAGAAGATCGATCATTAAGCTAATCAAGGAGGCACCAGAGAAAGGTGAAGTCCAGCTTAATAAAATTTCTTAAATGATACAAGATATGAAGGGGAAAATCTGCAGTGAAATAGATAGCATAAATAAAGACAATCACAACTTCTGGAAATAAAAAACACACTTAGAGAAACACAAAATGCACTGGAAAGTCTCAGCAATAGAATCAAACAAGCAGAAGAAAGAATTTCACAGCTTGAAGACAGTTTTCAAATTAATCTGACAAAAACAAATACAAAAGAATTTAAAATAATGAACAAAGTCTCCAAGAACTTTGGGATTATGTTAAATGACCAAACCTAAGAATAATTAGTGTTCTTGAGGAAGAAGAGAAATCTAAAAGTTTGGAAAACATATTTGAGGGAATAATCAAGGGAAACTTTCCCAGCCTTGCTGGAGATCTAGACATCCAAATATAAGAAGCTCAAAGAACACTTGGGAAATTTATTACAAAAAGATCATGGCCTAGGCACATTGTCATCAGGTTATCTAAAGTTAATATGAAGGAAAGTATCTTAAGAGCTGTGAGGCAAAAGCACTACGTAACCTATAAAGGAAAAACCTATCAGATTAACAGCAGATTTCATTAAGTTGGACTTCACCTTTCTCTGGTGCCTCCTTGATTAGCTTAATGATCGATCTTCTGAATTCTTTTTCTGGCAATTCAGGGATTTCTTCTTGGTTTGGATCCATTGCTGGTGAGCTAATGTGATTTTTTGGGGGTGTGTTAAATAACCTTATTTTGTCATATTACCAGATTTTTTTTTCTGGCTCCTTCTCATTTGGGTAGACTATGTCACAGGGAAGATCTGGGCCTCAAGGGCTGCTGTTCAGATAGTTTTGTCCCATGGGGTGCTCACTTGATGTCACGTTCTCACCCTTTTCCTGGAGATGTGGCTTCCTGAGAGCCAAACTATAGTGATTGTTATTTCCCTTCTGGATATAGCCACCCAGTGGAGCTACTAAGCTCTGGGCTGGTACTGTGGGGGGTGTCTGCACAGAGTCCTATGATGTGAACCTTCTTCAGGTCTCCCAACCAGGTTGGCAGCACCTGCTCTGGTGGAGGTGGCAGGAGAGTGAAATGGACTCTGTGAACATCTTTAGTTATAGTTTTGTTTGTTGCACTAGTTTTGTGCTGGTTGACCTCCTTACTGAAGGTGGCGCTTTCAAGAGAGCATCAGCTGTGGTAGTATAGGGATGAACAGGGGGCAGGGGAGGGGGGAGGGGAAGGGGAGTTGCATGTCAACTATATGCAATCCAGTCTATAGTTTTATTTCTTATGGTTCTGAAGGCTGGGAAGTACAAGATCAAGATCATGGCAGATTTAGCATCTGGTGAGGGCCTATTTCCCGCTTCACAGATGACACCTTCTTACTGTGTCCTCACGGGGACAAGGCAGCTTTCTGCGGTCTGTTTTATAAGAGCACTAATCCCAGTCATAACAGTCGTGTCCTCATGACCTAATCTCCTCCCAAAGGCTTCACCTTCTAATATTATGACACTGATGAAGAATCTTCATGCATGCATTTGGGGATGGACAGACATTCAAGTCACAGCAACCACCTTTGACAATACTGCTTCACCTCACCCTCCACATAATAAATATCTATATTAATGTACACCCTGGATTCCAATTACTAGTCATTTTTGTATTTCAGGGACATATCAATCGTGAAGAAATAGCTTGCATACAGTCACCTTTTGACTCCTATTATGCATAATGCCATTTAGCTACAAATAGAACTTTTGTTAAAAAATGAAAATTCTGTACAGAGCATGTAATTGAAAGAGAAAAACAGACGAAAATAGCTTCCAAACACTATAGCCTTGGAGAAAAATATCATTGAGCATCTCAGAATTTCCATAGCATTCGTCCCACAAGAGCTATTCAACAAGTAGGAACCTCCCGTCTCCTCCAAACCACCACATAAACCCTTCATTCTTGGCCTACGTGTCACTGAAAGTGTTACCTACAGTTATCTTGCCACAAGCCGAGAAAGAGGTGTACTCCGAATTCATGTCACTATTTCAATCACCTAAGTGTAATTCTTATGTTTCAAATATTAAACATCCTAAATGGTCAAAAAAAAGAGGGAGACAATGGATTACATTATACTTTTTAAATATGCAAACCCAACCACTCAATTATACTTATGCTTCAACTGCAACTTAGAACACTGAAATGGTCCTTCATTTATCATGCACCCGCAAAAGGGTTTTTGTTTTTTTTTTTTTCTTTGCTGTTTTTTTTTGGGGGGGGTGTGGGGGGACATGTACACACAGGAAGCTTTCTGGCTCCTTTATTTTCTCATGGAACTGTAGGGTTTCTTGGTTTTGTTTTGTTTTTTCTTTTCTTTTCTTTTTTTTTTTTCCCCAGAACACCCCATGCCTGCTTTTATAGAAGTCACATAAACACCCCCTAGTCTCACTGGAAAATGGTGGAAACTTTGTCAGCAGAACTTCATGAAAAAAAATATTTCTTGTTTAGAAAATAAGTCATAATTTAAAAGGACTGGCAGCATCTGTGAAGAAACCTTGTCAGTCAGAATCCTACACACATGCAAAGGTTTGCCCACCTCAGCCCTGTGGGACTGATTCACTCAGACCATACTGCTAGCCCTGTCACCAAGCTTTCGCTCTTGTCTCCCTTTCTCTGTGCCATTTTTATCTCCACAAAGTTCAAATTCTTTGTCTATATAATCATGAGTTAAAATACAGTTTCAATAGAAGAAGTAGTAAGACCAAATTAAGTATAACAAGGGAGTTTTAAAAAAATGAACTACAAGATCCACTAAAGAATTTACTATGACGGGAAAAAATATGTATTTTGTACTAAGTTACACAAACTCTCTCAGGGATGCGCTGAAAACCATGTAACACCATTGACTACACACCTTTCTTGACATTTTGGAACTTGCTTATAAGAAAGAGGTGTCCAGGCGCGGTGGCTCACGCCTGTAATCCGAGCACTCTGGGAGGCAGAGGCAGGCAGATCACGAGGTCAGGAGATCGAGACCATCCTGGCTAACACAGTGAAACCCCGTCTCTACTAAAAAATACAAAAAATTAGCCAGGTGTGGTGGCGGGCGCCTGTAGTCCCAGCTAATCCGGAGGCTGAGGCAGGAGAATGGCATGAACCTGGGAGGCGGAGCTTGCAGTAAGCCGAGATCCGGCCACTGCACTCCAGCCTGGGTGACAGAGCGAGACTCCGTCTCAAAAAAAAAAAAAAAAAAGAAAAGAAAGAGGTATACATAAGAGGTGTACTTATAAGCATGTTCCAAGATGTCAAGAAAGGTGATTAGAAAGCATGGGGAAGCATAATCAGTCATCATCATGATAGAACTTAATTTTCAGGTATATTGTTGAGCCATGATTCTTGTTTCAGAAAGTAGATAGCAGAGACCACTTTCCCTGTCCAAGTTGGTAATGTGAAGAAACAGTTCTGACTAGAAATGAGGAGGACTGACGGGTGTTTTTGACACCTGTGCTCAGTCCATTCGTCCTCCTTCCTCCAGACTTTTTGCTCTGTTCATAGGCAGTGCGGAGATAACAGAAGATCTGCATGGTTGACTGCGACTTCCTGGTTATGTTGCTTAAGATATCTGAGTGCAGGAGGAGTAAGCCCTGCAAAAAGTCTAAGAAATCTTCAGTGTTTCTAGTTTCTGCTGCTCTAATTAAACATTTGAGATGAATTAACCGACACATAGAATAAAATCAGATACCTCCTCTCTTGTAATTCGTAAAGATTACATGTCTGAGAACTCATTATCTAGCCCACAGCTCAGCACATGCAATGGCAAAATAATGAACGATCCAATAAATGAACATGCAGAAGCTGGGTAACCAGTTACCTAGAGATAAGCATTCACCTGAGCAAAGTGTACTGTCCAGGGAGTTTTGCTCGTGCTCATATAAAGAAAGCATTATAGTTATTGAGGACTATGTACTAAGCCTTTGGGACAGGCTCTGTTATTGTCTAGTGAAGAGGATTCTGCCATTTAGAATAGGAAGGTGTACAATGTTAACTATTTTATGATTTTATTTAGTGTGGTTTTTCTGCCAATTGAAAAGTCAATTTCTATGTTGTAACTACTTCAAAAACACACACATCATACTATTCCTTTTGCATTAAATCTGCAAAGTTGTGTTTCAGAATATGAATTAGATTGCTAGAAACACATTCTCGATACACATATGGTATTTAAAGTAATTATAATATTTTAGCCATTTAAAATTGTTTTCATTTTCATGAAGTAAACTCAAAAGCTTTCCCTATCAACATGAAGAAAATGTAAGAGTATCCAGTTTCTGCATCTCTGCTATTTAGGTAGTCATCTATATGATTCCAGCATACAATTTGTATTATTAGATTATTAGAGTCCTTTCGCCCTATGATGCACAGGAGAAAAGAATGAGGTTCCCTGAAGAGCGCTGTTTACAAGGTGGCCGTTATGGACCGAAATGTACACCTCACAAAATTCCTGTGTTGAAATCCTAACCCCTAATGTGACTATAATTGGAGATAGAGCATTTAGGAAGGGAATTGTGGTGAAATGAGGCCACAAGGGTGGAACCCTAATCTGATAGGACTGGTGTCCTTTTAATAAGAGGAACGAACACCAAAGCTCTCCCTGTCTCTCCTCAGGAGCACAGAGGAAAGGCCACGTGAGGACATAGCAAGTCAGCAGCCCTCTGCACGCCAGGAAGAAAGCACTCTCCAGAAACCAGCCCTGCTAACACCTCAATCTGGAACTTCTACCTCCAAATCTGGAGAAAATAAATGTGTTGTTTAGGCCACTCAGTGTGTGGCTTTTTGTTACAACAGCCAGTGCTGAAGAATACACCTCCCAATGCATGGCTTGGAACTGGGAAAGAATGAAACTGTTTTGATTACACATTCCTGTAAAGAGGACTATGGTGCATCATGTGGGATAAGGAAGGGGATCTTAGAGGCATTGTTTCCATTTACAGCAGAAACACCTTAAAAATAACACAGGAACAAGACATAGTCTCTTACTCTAAACTTGGCTATTCTGTTCATGTAAAGAAGGAAATAGAATAAAAGTAGGCTACAGTATCTAGTTTGTTTTGACTAGAATATTTCTTAATAAAGCAGAAAGTCACACAACTAAGGTGAAAATTCACAAGTGTACAAAGCCAGAGCCAGAAAATGAGTCAGATATGAAATCCATTATTGGAAAAGACAAAAATATTGAAAGATTTCAGAATGTCTCACTTAACCTAATCTAAATTTCCTATCAAGTATTTTATATTATTTACTTGTTCTGAGATAAGTGGGGAAAGTGTTCATGGGTTTAAAAAGACATGTTTGATGTTTCTGTTGTTTTTTTACCATTGAAAGCACAAGAAATAGCAGGAACTGGAATTCAACACCACCTCACAAATTTAGGCATTGATGATTACACTGATGCTAAGAAAAATTCATCATCCCAAAGTAGGTGACAATACTCTTTCTCTCCCTAGTGAATAATCCCTTGTTCAGACATACTATGACTACAAACTATATGCAATGCAGCTGGTCCTATTTGCCCATGTACCAGATTTTGTTGGGTACACATAGTATTTTGTATGTTTATAGTTATGTTTCAGTCTCATTTAGTGTCCAAACAATTGGGTGGTTTCACAAAAATTTAGATTTCTGCCTTCTCTTTAAAACTCAAAATACCTGGTAAGTATTGTTAGAGCTGAGCCAGCAACTGATCCTCTATTTGGGAACCTCAGCTCCCCATAAACTCAACCAAAGCCATTTCACTAATATCTGTTACCTTCCTGTCTCTTCCAGATATTTTAGTGCATAACCTCTGCTTTAACATTGGGAGGTTTTCCACCATGGCACACATTTGCCTATGCAACAAACATGCACATCCTGCACATGTACCTCAGAACTTAGAAATACACACACACGCGCGCGCGCATGGAGGTTTTGCTTTTTTTAAAACCAGTGTCTGTGTCCTGTTCTTCCCTCCCCATCAATACTTCCATTCTGATAAAGCAATCTAACTGTAGACTGCAACACTGGGATGACAACTGGAGAAAGGGAGGGAGGAAGAACAATCATAAATTTCATCTTGGAAAGCACAATCCATGGAAGAAAACTCAACCAGAGAGTGAAAGACAGGGAAGATGTGCAATAATGCACATTTTCATTTTAAAATTTTAAATAACCGGTATATGCTATATATACTCCATATGTATGTTCAGTGTCAGAGAACAGGATTAGAAGAACATACATACTGTCTTATTTATCAAAGTTATACCAGATTTAACTTCTTCTAGATTCTGGGGTCTGGGCTAGGAAATGTGTATCTCAACCTACCACCCAGCTCTGGATTGAAGGGTATTCAGTAGCACCCAAGCTGATGTTGAATGAGGCCAAAGCCCCAAATGCCAAGTCTGTATAGGTCATCCATCTCTTCTAATGTGAGAACAAGCAAATGAAAAGGTAAAAAGGGAGAAATTAGCGGGGCTCACAGAAAAAGAAAACGCAGAAATGTAGAAAAGGGGTATTATCCCAAAGATTCTGAACACAGATGTAAAAATAACTTAGCAAAAAAGAACACACACACACACACACACACACATATATATATATTTTTATATATATTTATATATATATTTATATATATATATATTTACATATATATATATATATATATTTTTTTTTTTTTTTTTTGAGACGGAGTCTCGCTGTCACCCAGGCTGGAGTGTAGTGGTACCATCTTGGCTCACTGCAAACTCCGCCTCCCAGGTTCACGCCATTCTCCTGCCTCAGCCTCCCCAGTAGCTGGCATTACAGGTGCCCACCAAGTGGTTGGCATTTTTTTTAAAAGACACAAGATCAGATACATTTACATTATTGTGCGACCATCAACACCATTCATCTCTAGAACTTTTTTCATCTTTCTCAACTGAAACTCTGTACTCATAAGACAATAACTCCCTTTTCCCTCTTCCCCAACCCTTGGCAGCCATTCTGTCTCCTTGAATTTCACTACTCTAGGTGATACGGGAGCAGGGCAGGGAAGTGCTGGGTAAAGAAGGCAAATCTGAAAGAGTTTGATAACACACGCCCACTTGGGCTTCTGGAGTCACAGACACCCATCCCTAGATGCTGCCATGGGGCCTGAGCCCAAAAGCCCTCACCTGGGCCTCTGCACCTGCCTGTCTGGATGCTCCTACTAGGGGTATGAGCTACGGGA
Source organism: Piliocolobus tephrosceles (assembly GCF_002776525.5). Taxonomy (NCBI): domain Eukaryota; kingdom Metazoa; phylum Chordata; class Mammalia; order Primates; family Cercopithecidae; genus Piliocolobus; species Piliocolobus tephrosceles. The sequence continues at coordinate 9,014,576 of NC_045451.1, forward strand.
CTACCAAGAAGGCAAGCCACACCCCCGTCACACATCCTGCGAGGGGAATCAGGGAACTCTTCCATTTCACAGGTACCTCATCCAGGTAGAATCACATCATATTTGTTCTTTTGTCACTGGCTTATTTTACTTAGTATTGAGTAAAATGGTAAACTTTGTTAGGTTTATTTTATCACAATAAAAAAAGGCTCAAGAAATAACCTTCTTTATGAAATAGGAGTAAAATGTCATGAGGGGAAAATCAAGCAATAGGCTATAATTAAATAAAAGCCAACAGGATAGAGGATAGGTAGAATAAGAAAGAATTGCAAATAGATTCCAAAATAGAAAAGGTCATTATATTTGGTACTGGGTATTGGCAATGATTTCTTGTACATAATACCAAAGGTACAGACAACAAAAGAGAAAAACAGACAAATTGGAGTTCCTGAAAGTTTAAAATTTTGTGCATCAAAAGACACTATCAACAGAGTAAAAAAGCAACCCCACAGAATGGGAGAGAACATTTGGAAATCACATATCTAATAAGGGATTAATATTTAGAATATAGAGAACTTTTATAATTCAACCAAAAGCAACCTGATTGAAAAATGGGACAAGGACTTAAAAAGACATTTCTCCAAAGAAGATATACAAATGGCCAATAAGCATGTGAAAAGATTCTCAACATCATTAATCATTGGAAAAATGCAAATCAAAACTACAATTAAAGTCTCATACACATTAAAATGGCGATGATCCAAAACAAAAAACAAACACAAAAACCAACCCAGAAAACAACAAGTTTTGGTGAGAATATAGAGTAATTGGAACCCTTGTGCACTGCTGCTAGAATTATAAAACAACATAGTCACTGTAGAAAACACTATGGTGGTTCCTCGAAATTTAAAAAAAGGATTGCCATATACCTAGCAACTCTCTGTACATGAAAGAACAGAAAGCAGGATCTTAAAGAGATATCTGTACCCCAACACTCACAACATTATTCACAATAATTCAAATGTGTAACCTACTCACGTGACCATCAACGGATGAATGGATAAGCAAATTGGGAAATATACATGTGTATCAGTCCGTTCTCATGCTGCTAACAAAGACATACCCAAAACTGGGTAATTTATACAGGAAAGAGGTTTAATTGACTCACAGTTCAGCATGGGTGGGGAGGCCTCAGGAAACTTCCAATCATGGCCAAAGGGGAAGCAAACATGTCCTTCTTCACATGGCAGCAGCAAGAAGTATCTAGCAAAAGGGAGACAAGCCTGTTATAAAACCACCAGATCTCATGAGAACTCACTCACTATCACAAGAACAGCAGCATGGGGCTAATTGCCCCCAGGATTCAATCACCTCCCACCAGGTCCCTACCCCAACACGTGGGGGTTATGAGAACTATAATTCAAGATGAGACTTGGGTGGGGACACAGCCAAACCATATCACCATGCAATGGAATATTATACAGCCTTAAAAAGAACAAAAATTCTGTCATGTGCTACAATATAGATGAACCTTGAGGACCTTACCCTAAGTGAAATAGTTCAGTCACAAGACAAATACCCTACAATTCCACTTACATGAGCTACTTAGAGTCATCAAAACCACAGAGTCAGAAACTGGATTGGTGGATGCCAGGGGCTCAGCGAAGTGAGGAGTTACTGGTGAGTGGGTATAGAGTTTCAGTTTTACAAAATGAAAAGAATTCTGGTGATATGGGGATGGTAGTGATAGTTATACAATAATTTAAATGTACTTAATGCCACTGAACTATACACTTTAAAAATGGTTTTGCTATTTTATGTTATGAATATTTTACAATTAAAAATTTAGAAAAAAAATGTTGATACTAGAAATAGTACAGCTAAGCTGCTGCTATAGAAAAAAAATTGATGTAGAATGTAGATGACAAACATAAGATAATCCCATAATATATGGAAAGCATTGCTCCTGGCACCCAGCAAGGGTTCAAGAAAAGGCAGCCATTATTATGTTTGGGGAAGGGAGGCATAAGAAGATCTCTGTGATGAAGAAATAATAAGTTATTAGACAGGGAGAAGATGGGAAGGTCCTATCACCCAGAGCCTTCTAAGAACTAGAATATTCAAAAAGGGTAACCACACTCCAGGTCAAGCCAATTCAAACAAAACAAATGAACCACAATAATTTTAATGGCAAGGATATTTTAAAAATCCACAGCATAGGCAAAGATAAATAAAAGAGATTACCTAAAGAGAAATAAATGTTTTCCTATTTGCATTTTTTCTTCTATACTAAATACCGTAAGACAACAGGACAACATGCACTGTATTTAATGATCATTCCTTTCACAAAATACTGAAAAATCAACTCCAACCAAGAAAGAATCAAAATTGAGAACTCAAGATCAGAAAAATTAAAGTTAGGAATAAAAGCTTTAAAAAGGAATGCATGAGATGAGGGGGTTTGATAAAACACCCACAATGGTTAATTTTATGTGTCATTCAACTGAGCTAAGGGGTACCCAGATAGTTGGTAAAACATGATTTCCAGATGTATCTGTGAGGGAGTTTCTGGACAAGATTAGCATTAGAATCGGTGGACTGAGTAAAAGAGATCCATCCCTGACAATATGAGTGGGCACCATCTAAACCAGTGTGGGCCTGAATAGAACAACAAGGCACAGGAAGGGTAGATTCTCTTTTTCCCTGAGCTGGGACATCCATCTTCTTCTGCCCTCAGACACTGGAGTTTCTGGTTCTCAGACCTTGGGACGAGGACTGAATTACACTACTCATTTTCCTAGTTCTCCAGCTTGCAAACAGCAGATCATGGGAGTTCTCAGTCCCCATAATCACATGAACCAATTCCCATAATACATCTCCTCCTCTTTCTCTATCTATTTCTCCATCCATCCATCTGTATCTATCTATACCTATAAATCTGTGTCCTCTCGGTTCTGTTTCTCTGGAGAACCCCGATTAATACAACACCTAATTACAAAAGTCCTGTTTGGCATCACCACCTAAAACTACCAAAACTGACTGAATTACAACATCAAGGAACCTAAAAATGTAGACAAGTTGATGCCGTCTTCCATGCTCCTTTATCAAGATTTAAAGCAAAATAACAGTAAGAAACAGCAACCATGATGAGTTACCTTGTGATTAAATGTGAAACTTTCCTCTAGAAATGCCTCTTCCCCACAGAAGTTTACCACAAGATTCAAACTCAAATCAGTGAGTAGGTCTAGTATTGGAAGTAGAGGATGAAACACATGAGTTTATCAGATTATTCTCTCCATCCATGTGTGGGTTTGAAATTTTGCATAATAAACAGCTTTTTAAAAAAGAAAAAATATATATGCAAACACATAAAGAAAAAAAAAAAGAATACTTAGCAAAGTGAAGGTAGCCAATTTGTCCTTCCAGGTAAGAAATGCAAGTGAATTGTGCGAGTTCTTTTTCCTAAATTTTAAGTGTTATGCTTACTTAGTAAAGAAAATAAAATTTTAAAACTATGTTTAAAACAGTAAATTATACTTAAGAAAAAACACTGGAAGGAAACTTAAAACAACTTCTAAAATCAGATTTTATTGGGTAATGGAATTGTTAATAATTCTCTCCTATTTGTACTTTCCAAATTTCCTTTAATAAGAATTATAAAATTTAAAATGAATAAATTATTTTAATATCTGAGCTTGCTTTTTCTTGCACAGCTCTCTTGGATATATCGGAGAGAAATGACTTCAGTGAAAATGATATTGTATTTTGTTATTTATTCATAGCCTGTCTTATTAAAAATAAATATATTCTCTTTTAAAGTCAGTACTTAAATAAACTGGGTATGAAAATATATTATCAAGCTAACTTTTTAAACCCAAAAATTTTACAAAAGCAACTAAGAGTCACAAAATGACAATAGCATAAATGTTGATTTTTATGGATCGAAATTTAAAGTACCATAAGCCATAGGTTTACTTTCTGTATTACTCCTTTATTATTTTAATGCCAGTTTATTATTGACCCTGTAGTCCCCTTGCTCTTTAAAAGCTTTCACCAAAAAAAAAAGACCCAACTCATTTATTTTTTAATGAGAAGCACTCAATCAAAACCTCTACTTTTTACAAAGCATACTATCATTTTAGCATTTTACTTGATAAAGTATCTGCTTTATGATTTGCCTCAGACTTCAAGCTATTTTCTTGTTACACACTTTTTAATCTCATCACTGCTTCTCCTTGTAATTATTTCTTGTGCTGTTGTAATTTTCCATTAGTCTTTTTTAATTCCACTCTGTGTGTGAGCTGATAGCACACCTGACCTTTCAGGCATTCATTCATTTTGCAGTAAACTCTGGCACCTGTATTTCTCCTGCCTTCCCTTTCCAGGATGTTTTTATCCTTACTTCTTGCATCCCTCCACATTTTGCTCCAAAATAATTTATCATCCCTGTTGTCCTCAGGAATATAACTTTTGTTCCAATTGCGAAGCTAAATTAATTGGACTCCTTCACTGTCTCTTTGGAAAATTGTCTCTCAGTTGAACATTTATGGCCTAAATAGCTCTTAAAAATTAAAGTCAGAACCACTCCATTTCAAGAATGTTCAGAGTATTGTGAACACAAAGAAAATCTTTTTTATGTATAAACAAACCTTTGGCTAAGTTTTCAACTATCACTTTGGTGCTCAGATTGGAGTACACTGACATGATCTTGGCTCCCTGCAGCCTCTACCTCCTGGGCTCAGGCAATCCTCCCACCTCAGCCTCCTGAGTAGGTAGGATCACAGGTGTGTGCCTCCATGCCTGGCTAATTTTTTGTATTTTTAGTAGAGACCAAGGTTTGTCGTGTTGCCCAGGCTGGTCTTGAACTCCTGGGCTCAAGCAATCTGCCCACCTTGGCCCCCTAAAATATATATAGGGGTAAGCCACCATGCTGGGCTATCTTTAAATATTTTGACTACCAGCACTGCTATCCTCAAAACAATGGAAGACTGAATATAGAAACAGACAATGACCGAACCACATATAAATACAGACCTCTGACCCACAGTCTGCAGCAGCCAGCCCAGAAAGCCAACCTACTCCCTACAAGTCAGATTTGCAGAAAGTCAGACTGCTATCTCTAGCAACCAGTCCAGGAAGGCAAACAATAGACCCTGTAACAGTTGTACAGAGCCAGGCCTTGATTAGTAACTAATGCTTCCCTTTTTTTTTTTTTTTTTTTTAAAGTTGGTGTCTCACTCTATGGCCCAGGCTGGACTGCAGTGGTGTGATCTTGGCTCACTGCAAGTTCCACCTCCCAGGTTCATGCCATTCTCCTGCTCAGCCTCCCAAGTAGCTGGGACTACAGGCACCTACCACCATGCCCAGCTAATTTTATTTTTAGTAGAGATGAGGTTTCACTGTGTTAGCCAGGATGGTCTCGATCTCCTGACCTCATGATCTGCCCGCCTCAGCCTCCCAAAGTGCTGGGATTACAGGCTTGAGCCACCGCACCCAGCCACAGCTTCCCTAATTGTTGGCCTCACATCCAACTTAGAAACGTCAGAGAAAGTCAAATATGCACTCCTAACCAATCACATAGGATACCCCCTCCTCCAGCTTCCTGGTGCCAACAGTCTCCAATCAGGGCATTCCTGGAGTCTTCCCTTTTACACTACAAAGCTTTCCCCTCACCTGCCTGCCTTCAACTCTCTGTCAAATGCAAGTGATGGTGGCTGACTCCCTTGCTGGAGCAAGCGCTGCATAAATAATCCCTGCTTGCTCTCGTTTGGGTGGTCTTCATGTACAACCACACTTAGCTTTCAAAAACTCCAATATAGCTTAACTTTTAGATATGCTATGAGGGCTAAAATGTCCATTTTCTTTCCTAGTTTATTATTACTGGAGATGTAAGGCTTAAACTTCTAGATGTGTACTATGTCTTTTCCATTAAAAGCACATTTACTATACTGGCTTTGTACGTAACATAATTATTTGCCTTTTTCTCTGAGGATTTGTGTGTTGATAAACTCATTTATTGAGTGCTTGCTCTGTATCAGACATTGCGGAGTACATGGGTCAAAAGACATGGTATTAACTAGGTGTTCAGTCTAGTGCAGCGAGGACACTGCCATCACTTTGTAATCCATCGTTTATTTCACTGAGTACCAGACCATCACCTATTGCTCTTACATGTCAAATTTAGTACAAGGTGGTAGATGAATTTCATATCTAACACGGAAAGAATGGGTTTTCTCCTCAGGTTTCTACCAGCTCCCACCTGGAGAAGTGGTTCAGGAAGATGAAAGTAGTGTAGCCTTCCTGACAACTTAGAACCCCACTGAAATGGTTCTGGTTTCCAGAAATAGTAGTCAGAGAGCTGAGCTGAAAGGGAACAGATCACCAGGTGCTTAATGGAAACACAGAACTCTCCATCCTCACCAGGAAGCTTCATTTTTATTCTAGCCAAATATAGGGCTTTCCTTTGGGCTACTAACAAAGTCTCTGACAGCAGGACCTAGATCAAAGCTCAGAATTCGTTTAAATAACAACAGGAAAGCCATTTTGTACCTGTAACTTTTCCCATCTAACTGGCAGACAGTGCTGGCTATTTCTCAAGGGAACCGTCTTCTCTCCAGTGGTTCAGCCAGATGGGAAACTCCCGCAGGTATCAGTGATATGAGGACTTAGCCATGATGTTTTCACTCCTGCTTGAAGATATTCAGATTTATGGTTTCCAATTTAGGACAAGAATTATTTGTTCCTAATTTACAAGAGAAAAACAACTCCACTAAAAAGTGGGAAAAGGACCTGACAGACACTTTTCAAAAGAAGACATTTATGTAGCTAACAAACATATAAAGAAAAGCTCAACATCGATCATTAGAGAAATGCAAATCAAAACCATAATGAGATACCATCTCACACCAGTCAGAATGGCTATTACGAAAAGTCAAAAAATAACAGATGCTGGTGACATTGCAGAGAAAAGGGAACACATACACCGTTGATGGAAGTGTAAATTAGTTTAACCATTGTGGAAAGCAGTGTGGTGATTCCTCAAAGACCTAAAAGCAGAACCACCACTCAACCTGAGAATCCCAAAACTGGGTATATACCCAGAGGAATATAAATCATTCTACCATAAAGACACATGCCCACATATGTTCATTGCAGCACTATTCACAATAGCAAAGACATGGAATCAACCTAAATACCCATCAGTGATAGACTGGATCAAGAAATTGTGGTACATAAACACCATGGAATACTATGCAGCCATAAAAAAAGAATGAGATGTCTTTTGTGGGAATATGGATGGAGCTAGAGGCCATTATCCTTAGCAAACTAATGCAGAAACAGAAAACCAAATACCGCATGTTCCCACTTATAAGCAGGAGCTGAATAAGAACTTACAAACACAGAGAAGGAAACAAGAGACACTGGAGTCTACTTAAAGGTGGAGGGTGGAAGAGCGAAAGGAGCAAAAAAGACAACCATTGGGTACCAGGCCTAATGTCTGGGTGATTAAATAATCTGTACAACAAACCCCCGAGACACAAGTTTACCTATGTAACAAACCTTCACACATACCTGTTGGGGTGATCAGACCCAACACCAGGTTGTGGGGGTGACAAAGTCCGGCAGAGTCAAAGGATTGAGAAAAAGATATCGAGAGAGAAAAAGGTGGAACACCAGGGAGCCATCGCTAGTGTACGGAGGCTGCAAAGGCCCCGAGCTATTTATTGATAATCCGACAGAGAAACAGGTGGAGAGAATGTGGAGGTCAAAAGGACACGCTGCATTAAGTACATGACTTACAGCTGTGATCGTTTAGCATTTATATGGAACATGTTCTGATACTTGAGATAATGGGAATAGGAGCCTAAGAACCTAGGAGCAAGGAGCCAGCAAGTCTAGACACATTCCAGAGGATATTATGCAAGCCCTGCCTCAGTTTCCCTCCCAACACTCAGCTTTTTCCCAACATGTACCCTGAACCTAAAATAAAAGTTGAAATAACTAAAGAAAGAAATCTTTGTTCTTCCACACCCCACCTTAACTATTCCACCATTTGTGCGAAAGGACTGTTTCTCCACGTAAATCTCCATATTTATATACATGGTTGAGATGAGTGTGATAGCAGCTTCCAGGCAGGGGTATCCTAGAACCAGCAGCATGACAATGAAGTTGAACCAGTCTTGAGAAAAAAAATAAGTCATGACAATTAAGAGGAAATGTTATGTGGCAAAGCATCGTGCAGTTCAATCCCAGGGTTCTGCCAGGAGTTCGGATAGAAGAGAATTACTAATTAGCCTGTGTGCTCCATTCCTGCATTTGTTTTGGTTTCCATTTAACCTGACTAGAATGTAGAATTCCCTGCTTGAGATGGCTGCTGATGAAAATTGATCAGCCTTCTCATCATGTATTTTGTGGGAATTTTTCTTCCTTCCAGAACTACCCTTCCGGGGGCATATGCTCCTGGCTGCCTAGCTGAAAAGGAATATTTGTAAATCTCAGTTACAAGGCCCAAAATGAGCATTCAAGAATATGCTAATACCAGGCCCAAACTTCTGTGGGCTTTTCAAGTCAGGGCATAAAACTCAAACCAGAGTCAGATTCTAAAATGAAAATGTTATACAAAAATTTTCCATTACCTATGAACCCCCACAGCTACTGTGGGGTTATTTGAAGGTATATCATTCGAGATTACCTAAGTGAAAGGAGGGTTTTCTAATCATTAACATAGGGTTGGAAGATACATTCAGGAGATATTTGTTTTCTTTTTGTCTTTCCGCATGAATGACAGTCTACTCTATCTTTGATGACCCCTGGGAAGAATGTGCCAGGTGCCCTCAGTGACTCTTCATCAAGTCCTTGACATACCTGCCTCCCAGTAGTTTGCTATTAGCTCATGCTTGTGCTGAGACTACAAGTTCATGCTTCCAGACTCTAAAAATTAGGTCATGAATTACGCTTAAGGTGATACATTTACACATACACATGAATCCTAATTTGAAGGATTTAATTATACATTCCTTATACCTGTAAACTGAACCAGAACAAGATACTTGAGATCCCTGCACAAGCAAATAAAGAAACCGGATCTTCAAGTCACTTATGACTCATATAAACTGTGATTTCTAAACCCACCATTTTAATGACTGGAAGCTGATTCAAACTTCCTTTCTACTAAACCTGCAAAAGCATTTTATATTCTTCCAGATTCTTTATAGGCTTGTACTTGATAATTAATCCCCCAAGTGTAATATAAAGTGAGGAAAATACAAATATCCAGGCTCCTGGAAGCAGCCAGCTGTGCAGGTGACGCAGGTAAACAGATCAGCATCTAGAACCTGATTGGAAAATCAGGGCGAGGGATGGGGTAGCAGGAGGAAGGAGAAAAGAAGGCTGCAAAATCAACCAAGCAACACTTCTATTTCCAGAGAAAGCAGAATTCACTGGCTACATTAAAAATGGTCAAGAAATTTTATTGCCAGCTTATTTCCACAATGTAAACATTATTAAATGAAAAGAAACAAGAAACCAATTCAGTTCCAGTGTGAATGTAAATAACAGTAATAGGCAATGCAGCAGCACACCACATCTGACCCCCTGGGTCCCAGGCTCATAAACCTCCTCTGCTTATGATGACAAATGCTGCAGGGTATAGTATACCCAGGCCCAGTGAAACTGCATACAAAATTGAACACCTTCCAATCCATGACTCTTGTTCATTTTTTGTGCATCGCAATGTATGATTAGAAGACCGCCTTCTCAGATTTTTGCTCTTATTTCAACTTCTTTCTGGAAAAGTAACTTTCTAAGCAGAAGAATGATTCTCAGTTGTTACCATCGATTGGTTCAGGGGAAAAAAAAAAAAACACTGCAAAAGCAGATTCTGTCAAAAAGCATATGTTCCTTATAAATCTTTTTAGAATTATTAGAACCAACTAATATGATAATTAACATGCTAAAATAATTCCAGTCTATGGAATAACTAGATCAAATGGTTACTAGAATGGTTAGTAGATCAAGTGTTTACTGAAAATTACAATCTCATAATTAAATCATTTGTGCTAAAAGAATAATTTTGAAACTTTGCCATAGTCCTTATGCAGTTTATAATCTGGGGAGAAAACAAGACATCGATGGAACAGGAAAGATAGCACAAACGCCTTACCTGTGTAAAGAGACTGCAAGTCTATTTTCAGAGAAAAGGAAAATGTTTAAGGAAAGGAGTATTCAAGAAAGACATTTATGAAGGCAGGTAGGTTTTCAGCTAACTTTGAATAATGAGGAAGCTGTAGAGAAGTGGCAGGGAAACTGCAGCTGTGCAGAGCGGCATGCGTGGGATGCAGGTCATAAAACGGTTGCACATAAGATTAACAAGAGAAAAACCAATAGCTTCCCTCCATACTCAGACCAGCCAAATGAACAATATCACAATAATGCACAATATGCATTCACAAAAGCCATATTAAAAAACTCTAAAGCACTTATAAATAAATCTTTCAAGAGCAGAGCATGATCCAGATAAATATACCTGAAACTAAGTGGAGAGAGAAATTCATTCTTTTTTTTTTTTTTTTTTTTTTTTTTTGAGACGGTGTCTCGCTCTGTCACCTGGGCTGGAGTGCAGTGGCCGGATCTCAGCTCACTGCAAGCTCTGCCACCCAGGTTCACGCCATTCTCGTGCCTCAGCCTCCCGAGTAGCTGGGACTACAGGTGCCTGCCACTTCGCCGGGCTAGTTTTTTGTGTTTTTTAGTAGAGACGGGGTTTGTAGAGACAGGGTTTCACCGTGTTAGCCAGGATGGTCTCGATCTCCTGACCTCGTGATCCACCCGTCTCGGCCTCCCAGAGTGCTGGGATTACAGGCTTGAGCCACTGTGCCCCGCCGAGAAATCCATTCTTATATAAGGAAACGTAATGCCAATATTGCTGGTAATTTTCCTTAATTTATATATTCAATGAAAGTTCAATCAATACTTTAATTTTTTAGAACTTTACAGAACTTCAAAACCTGATCCTAAAAGTCATGTAAAAGAGAAAAGCAACATGAATAGCAAAGAAACCCTGAAAAAGAAGAAATGAATGCTGGCTTGGTATTATACAGCACTGTAGGAAATTAAACAGAGTGAGTAAAGGTTCCAGAGATGATAAATAGATCAGTGAAACAAAACAAAGTATTCAGAAACAATCCCAGTTATTTAGAGCTGAAAATATTAAAAGGTGGCATTTCAAAGCAGTGGGAAAGGATATACTATTCAATTTGCCCATGCTGTGTTGGAACAATTGGCTGTAAATTCTTCTTTTAAAAAAGTAAGGTTAGATCTCTGCATCACATTAATAACACACATCAATCCTCAATGCACTAAAGGACTCAATGTGAAAAAACAAAATTCTGGTAGTGTGGAAAAAAACAGAATTGTTTATAACCTTAAAGGGAGGTGGGAACGTTTCTTAAATAAGACGCAAAGGAGCAATAAAGGGGAAAAATGGATAATCTGCCTACATAAAAACTTTAATCTCTACCACAGAAGAAAAGCCTAGTCTGGAAGAAAGTGTTTGCAAAATGTAACACGTGCAATGCACTAACATCCAAAATTTTTAAACTTCCAGAGGCCTTCCCTTCCCCTACCCAAATTCCCAATACAAGCAGAGCCCCTAAATCGGCAAGCATCTTCGTTCCTCCTTCTTCTAAGAACTGGGAAAAAACAATCCTGAGCTAGAACCAGAGCAGCGCAGAGGGCAGCATAGCTCAGAGAGAGCCAGAAACATGACACTTCCAAACACACAGGACAGGTGTTCGGGGTAAGATGTGTATCCCTTTTGGGCAACACCGTTGTGAGAAACTGGTTAAGCTAAGCTGCTGAAACAAGCTCCATAGGACACAGCTTTGTTTCAAACACCAGGTGAGATATGGCTACAAATAAGTCATAATTTCCAATGCAGAGGAAGAGAAAAAGCACCAAGAATGAAATTCTGCTCTAGTCTAATACCCCACAGGAAACTTGCCCTCCTTAGGTGGTCCAAGAAAGCCCAATTTATTCAAAAGTAAGCAAAATAAATAAAAGAAACAGGCAGAGAACCAATGTAACAATGCAGTAAATGACAGAGAAGAGGCCAGTAAAACTCATTATCAGATGAGTAACAACAAAAATAAATAAATAAAAATGTTGCCAAAGAAAAGAACAATCTGTAGCCAAACATTTTGTGAGGAATTTAAAGTGTAATGGCCTCTAGAATGAAGCCACAGAAATATAAACCTTATAATATCAGAACTGCTATACAATTTACACATGTGTGCCCACATACACACATGCACACTGAAAACAGAAGGAAGCAGAGATCTAATTTTAAAATGCTTTTTAACATGCATAAAACCAGAAAATATATGAATGCAGCATAAGAGAACTAAGACCAAGTTTATCTATCACATCAACAACTATAAATGAGTGAAACTCAACAATTTAAGAAAGAATTGTTTGATCACTAAACAAAAATATTGTGTGTGTGTGTGTGTGTGTGTGTATTTTAAAATTTAAACAGAACTGAAAAGGTTGGCCATAAAAAAGAGGGATAAGAAATGAAGCCCAGCCGGACACGGTGGCTCACACGTGTAATCCCAGCACTTTGGGAGGCTGAGGCGTGAGGATCACGAGGTCAGGAGTTCAAGACCAGCCTAGCCAATATGATGAAACCCTGTCTCTACTAAAAATACAAAAATTAACCAGTTGTGCTGGTGCGTGCCTGTAGTCCCAGTTGCTCGGGAGGCTGAGGCAGAAGAATCACTTGAACCTAGGACACAGAGGTTGTAGCGAGCCAAGATCGTGCCACTGCACTCCAGGCTGGCCACAGAGGGAGACTCTGTCTCAAAAAGATAGAAATGAAAGAAAGGAAACCCAAATAAAACCAAAAAGAGGCAAGAAACAGGGGAAAAGAGAGAAAAAGAGAAAGAAAGATCATGATGTTATTAAGAGATGCTATGAAAATCAGAGCCAAAAACTTTTTTTTTTTTTTTTTTTTTTGAGACAGAGTCTCACTCTGTCACCCAGGCTGGAGTGCAATGGCAACAGCACAATCTCGGCTCACTGCAACCTCCACTTACCACGTTCCAGCAATTCTCCTGCCTCAGCCTCCTGAGTAGCTGGGACTACAGGTACACTCCACCATACCCGGCTAATTTTTGTATTTTTAGTAGAGACGGGGTTTCATCACGTTGGCCAGGCTAGTCTCAAACTCCTGACCTCATGATCTGCCCACCTCAGCCTCCCAAAGTGCTGGGATTACAGGTGTGAGCCACTGTACCCGGCCACCAAAAACTTTTAAAGATCAAAAAAATTACAAGGACAAACAGGTACTTCAAAATGTTTAAAGGTGGGATTCACAATGAAGATAATTTCGGAACACCTATGCTCTGAGCAGCTTGGCCCCAACATCTCTAATGCCAAAAACACAGGAGACACAAAACGCAGATACAAACTAGTAGCAGGAAATGCATACTTTCAGTCTAAAGCAAATAGATAAAACAAATCCTACAAGTCTAAAAACTTGCTGTTGCTGGTAAGTAAAATCTTAAGTATTCCATGTTCAAACACTTTTGTTGAGAGGATATTTGGATTAATGTCATCCCATTGGACTGACACTAGAAACCAGGGTAATGTGGGCTTGAGAAGAGGAGAGCCGCAAGTCAGAGTAAATTTTACATTTGGCTATATTCAGTTTTACCACCACATAAAAGAAAAGAGGAATATCCTAAAGCTGCAGGCAGTTCTGAAAAGTATTATTAGAAAGGGAAATGGAAAGAGAAAAAAATATTCTTCTGTATCATAGAAGAAAAGACGTCATCGTTATTTTTTACTAAATGTAGAAAATATGCTTAGTCCTATTAATGTTTTCCTTTTATATTTCATTTTGACAGATATATTTGTATTCATAATATCCATGTCATATTAGTATTATAGTAGGTATTGAATTTAGAAATAAACTATCTTTATGTATTGGGGAAGTCAACATTTAAACAATTTAAATAACAATTAGTAAGTTATATCTAACATATATATAAAATTCAGAAAACAGTGAAGACAGCATTCTTGTTCTTGTTAAGTATCCATGAGCAATTCATAAAAAATTAGCTGCATATTTGACCCAAAAACATGAATAAACATAAAAGAACCAAACTGACAGCCGAGTTGGGATTTCTGGCTTTCAGCCTTCGTCCTGGGTGTCACTACCACAGTTACATGACAAAAGGTTTCATTTAGGTTCCCAACAAGTCAACTTGTAAATAGTGAGATTATCCTGGATTATCCAAGTAGGCCGAATGTCATCATACGAGCCTTTAAAAGCAGAGCTTTTTCCCTGCTGAGGGCAGAAGAGGAATTTGAAGAAATGCAGAAGACGTGGAATATGTAAAGCGGGTAAAAGATTCGAACCTCACTGGCTCGAAGATGAAAAGAGCCACATGCAAAACACATGAACGAAATGAATTCTGCTAAGAATTGCTGAGGCTGGAAGAGGACCCCAGGCCCTGCTGAGAACCCTGATATCAGCCTTGTGAGCCCCTGAACAGGGAAATCAGCCAGGCCCACCAGAATGTCTGACCTCCAGCACTGAGATCATAATTAGGTGCTGTTTGAAGCTGCTAAATTTATGGTCATTCCTTACACAACAAATTACACGTGGTTATCTCTGAAAAGAGAAATGGGCCAGGCACGGTGGCTCATGCCTGTAATCCCAGCATTTCGGGAGACCGAGGAGGCGGATTATCAGGTCAGGAGTTCGAGACCAGCCTGGACAACATTGTGAAACCCCATCTCTACTAAAAATACAAAATTTAGCCAGATGTGGTGGTGCATACCTCTACTCAGGAGGCTGAGGCAGGAGAATCACTTGGACCCAGGAGGCGGAGGTTGCAGTGAACTAAGATGGTGCCACTGCACTCCAGCCTGGGTGACAGAGTGAGACTCTGTCTCCAAAAAAAAAAAGAAAGAAAGAAAGAAAAGAAAAGAGAAATGAGATTGGGGTCAACGGAAATTTAGATTCATAGGAACAGTTTGAACTTTAAAAAATAAGAATATATTTATGATACTTGCAAGTTCAGTTTAAAATTTTAAATTCTAACCTCAGCTCAAGAAGTAAGGCTAAATCTGTACACTGACAGTGGGCCGAACAAGAGAGTAGAATAAAAAGATGAGATAACTATTTCTCAGATTTTAAGTAACAATACATGGAGATTTGTTTGGTGGTTAAGGCTTATTTATTTTATTCTAAATCTATTATTAAACATATGGATACTCTATAAATTTGAAAAATGGATTGATCTTTAAAGGAACTAATAAGGTTTTCTCAGAATTTATATCTCAGAGTACTTGGTAGTGTTGGAAATACTTCATCCAAAGAAGTAGAATATCAATAGCAATAAAGAGACTTGTCTTTTTTCCCCCAAAGAGTCAATGAGAACTGTAGGCAGTGATTTATTTGACCACTTTTTATAGTAAAATGCTGCCAAAGTAGAAATAATTACACTTGGCCAGCATATTTTACTGCCATTTAGGTGATCACCCACACATGAATTTATCTTGGCAATCATAAGTAATACAGTTTTAACATTTTCATACACTTCATACTGGAATAGGTCTCACACACCTAAAATTGCCATATCAGAAGCTATTTCAATCATTCAAACAATAGGAATATTGAGATGCCTTCAGAATTGTAGCCTCCTGCCCAAGGACCTAACAGTTTGGTAGTATCAATGTACTCAGAATATTTTTAAAGAATTTAAGTTGAGTTTAAATTTACTTTACTAATGTGACTAACCTCACCTTTATTTTATGACTCACAATAAAACTAGTTAATCTAGCTTTTCAAAAGGCTCATACATATAAACTTCATAAATAGCCAGTTCCACTCTGAATTTTGGCTTTTCTCACACACATTTTATCAAGAGTGCAGACTCCCAAAAGAGTTCTGATAATGATGTCCCTTTGATTCATTCTCATGCAAATTATTATATGGAAATAGGTCAATCAGTCTTTTATTTTGGAATTTTGTCCTCACATGATGACTCAAAGAGTGAGCCAATCTGTTACCTACTCATTTTTGAAACGTTTATTTTTCTTACACAGAAATTCTGACATAGATATTAGATCACAAATGGGATAAGAGAGGAAAATACTTCCTTTTTTTATTTTTTTGAGATGGAGTTTCACTCTTGTTGCTCAGGCTAGAGTGCAATGGTGCAATCTTGGCTCACTACAACCTCTGCCTCTCAGGTTCAAGCGAATCTCCTGCTTCAGCCTCCCAAGTAGCTGAGATTACAGGTGCCTGCCACCATGCCCAGCTTTTTTTTTTTTTTTTTGTATTTTTAGTAGAAATGGGGTTTCACCATATTGGCCAGGCTGGTCTTGAACTCCTGACCTCAGGTGTTCCACCTGCCTCCACCTCCCAATGTGCTGAGATTACAGCCGTGAGCCACTGTGCCCAGCCAATACTTCCTCTTTATATAACTTTTTAAATTCTATTAAACAATTAACCAGGGCTGGCTGAGAGAAAAGGAAAAAATGCATTTTTTAACCATCTGAAAATAACGACCAAAAAATACAAGAAAATATATGAAAACATATGAAACAAGAATGACTAAACAATACAGAATAATCAGTTAATAAAAAGTATACTCTAACTTTGAATATTTTCTAAATTGCTAAACATTAAAAAATACATGAATAGCTTTGAGTTGCTCTTTTCTGTGGGTTTTCCAGCTTACTTGCTGATAAATCATTTCTAGTTTCTCCACAGGCATTTACTTGGGAAGTCACAGTTGCTTTGAATATATTTCCTCAAAAAATAAAAAGCAAACTGTTTTTAAATATACTTTAGATTTTCTTGGTATCTAAGTCTGTATGTTTAACTATTTCTTGATAAAATCAAGTATGTCTAGTACCTGGTATCTAGTAGGCACTTAGCAAATTTGGTAAATACATGAATCTAATAGACATTTTGTGTTTCTGAAAACAGAAGGCATAGAATTATTTAATGTCAGTTAAGGATACCTGATCAGAGACTGGACTAAGAAAATGTGGCACATATACACCATGGAATACAGTGCAGCCATAAAAAAGGATGAGTTCATGTTCTTTGTAGGGACATGGATAAAGCTGGAAACCATCATTCTGAGCAAACTGTCACAAGGACAGAAAACCAAACACCACATGTTCTCACTCATAGGTGAGAATTGAACAATGAGATCGCTTGGACACAGGATGGGGAACATCACACACCGGGGCCTGTCATGGGGTTGGGGTAGTGGGAAGGGATAGCATTAGGAGATATACCTAATGTAAATGACAAGTTAATGGGTGCAGCACACCAACATGGCACATGTATACATATGTAACAAACCTGCACGTTGTGCACATGTACCCTAGAACTTAAAGTAGAATAATAATTTTTTTAAAAAGATACCTGATCAGGAAATAATCCCATTGTCTTTGTACTCTCTTGTCTCTAACTATAACCCCACCAAATTCAGAGACTACATTTTAGGTAATAATAATGCAAAATACCAGATTAGAAAAAAAAGCAATGGATGTGCTTTATATCAGAAGTAACACAACACACACACACACATGCCAAAAGAAGCAGAGAGCTCATAGTATAATACACTATAATTTCGTGATAGTTGGAGTGGAAACATTCAGGTTATCAGGGATAGGCATTCCTTCATCTCTCTAGCTAGCCTCCTTCATTCCAGAAAGAAGTAGGTGAGTGAGTGAGTGAGTGAGTGAGTCAGTCAGTCAGTCAGTCAGTCAGTGTGTGCAGAAAGATGGAGAAGAGCCTGGAACTGCTGTTAAAGAGACCCACACAAGCTGCACTTAAGACCTAATTGGAACCAATTTTTAAAAAGGCATTTATCCTACATAAGCTAAACCTGGAGGATTTAAAGTAAAACAAACATATTGTTAACTCTAATTATACTGTTAACTCTAATAAAGAATTTAAAAGATTTTTTCCAACTACTGTTAGGAACACATGGAGGCTGGAAATGGAGTTCTGTTCTGGACAGGTCCTTCTCTACACTGAAGTAAAGATGTCAGGTAGGCAATTGGATACATTAATTTATGGCCCAGGGAAGTATTAATAATTTGTGCTGCATTAAAATGTAAGGGTATGAGCATGCAAAGAATCCCTAATGCCTTGCTCTGAATGATAATGTAGGGAAAGGCAGTTGTCAAGGAATAGAAAGTCCAGGATTAAGCCTTGGTGCATCCCAATATCTAGTGATCATAGAGGTATCAAAGAAGAATTAAAAAGATGACCAAGATGGGGCAGGCAGGTAGTCATAGAGAAGAAAGAGTGGACTCTGATTTTACAGAGGTAACATGGACGTGTTTACAAGGAGGGAGTGAGCAGCTGCACTGAATGCAGCTGCTAGGTTGAGTAAGTTCAGCAATAGGCAAGTGTTTCAGGATTTAACAACAGGAGAGGTGGATGATTTTGACCAGAGCAGCTTCAGGGGAGGAGCTGAAATGGAAGCCAGGTTGGGGCAAGTTTAAGAGGAGATGCAAGAAGTTGTCGTGCCTTTCCTCCCACTAAGCCTGCTATGACTAATTCCTGCATTTTCTGCCTTTCCATTTTTTCCCATGATTGGCCCTTTTCTGGCCCTCGTACTTCCTTATTTAGTGCAGACCATGAGGCACCTGAGCCACTTCCTCAACAATTCCCACACATCTCTCACAACCCTGTTTTTCTGTCATGGTTGCCCTTCATGCCCCAACTCTAGGTCACTCCTGCAATCTGCCTCCACTGCTCTCACCCTGGGCTCCTGGATGCTGGTGCGTGACAATGCTACAGTGTAAACAACGTTGCTCCTAAAGATCATGTCACAATGTGATGACCCTTATATGTGTTCTTGGTGAGGTTCAGCCCCAAAGCCCTCTGATTATGCTTCCTATCAATGCCCACCTTATCATTCCCCTTGACCTTGCTCCTACTTCGGTAAGGAAACTGAGGTCCTTGAACATGAACTACCTCCATTTCCTGGATGAATTTGCCTACTGTAAGGAGCACGACTGTAAGGTTCTGCTTTCAGTCCAATACTCTGTGCTGTGGTCAAGGATAGGCTGAGGTAGGATGTTTACATTTTGTGGGACTCAGCGAGTTTAGAGCACAGGTGTAAAACTCCACTTGTTATCATAGGCATGTAGCCATAACATGGGAAGGCCACCACTTGGCTGTAAAGCACTATTGTCTGTTAAAGGTATGACTGCCCTGCTGACACTGTACATGGGCTTGCGTTGGCACTCAGAGAAACAGGGAGAGCCAAAGCTGTCCATTTTGCAGACGGACAGGGGGAGCCAGGGCACAGCCCAGCTTGGCTCATGCCCAGAGAAAGAAAACTGCTGACCCTGAAGGCAGGGGAGAGCCGGCCATGCAGTGGTGTGTGTGGAAGCCGGCGCTAAGCCAGAGCAGACAGCCAAGACAAGGCGGGCAGTGTGAAAGAGCTAGTGTGAGTAAGCTGCTGCTGAGAGAGCTGCTGAATAAAACTACATTTCACCTACTTACAACCCTCTGAGTGTTCTTTCAGCTATCTGCTCATCCACCCATTCCCTTCAGACCTCAGCATGGGCTGGAACCTGACCCCAAGCAGGACATTTGACATAGTCATGAACCTGACACCTGCATACTTACTTTCACCACTCAGAAAATAAGTGTCCCTCTTCCTGTCCAAGCCAGTTCACCTACGAGTCCTCTTAATCCCATTCATTTCTTTTCTCTTGGACTGGGTTATTTCTCAATGACACATATTTTTAAAATCAGCCCACATTCCCCATCTCCCATCCACTGCTTTGCTGTCTTAAATCTAGCTTCAATTTCTACCATTCCCATGAAATTGCTCTCAGACATCAGTCACCTCCATATGAATACTTTTGAGTTGTAATCTCATGCCACTTTCCTGCTACACTTGACTTACTTTTTTTAGAGATGAGATCTTGCTATGTTGCCCAGGCTGGAGTGCACAGGCTATTCACAGATGCAATCACACTTCAGCATGGGAGTTTTGACCTGCTCTGTTTCTGGCCTGGGCCAGTTCACCCCCCTAAGGCAACCACGTGGTCCCCCGCTTCCAGGAAATCACTATATTGATGCCAAACTTAGCATGGGCACCCAGCATAGCACATAAAACAGCCCAGACCTCCTGGGCTCAAGTGATTCTCCTGCCTCAGCCTCCCAAGTAGCTGGGATAACAGGCACATGCCATCATGCCTGGCTTTACTTATTATTTTTCATCCCTTGAAATGTTGTGCTTTCTCAGGTTTCTGAACTCTAAGAGTATTTCCTTCTACTTTCTGACAGTTCCTTCTTGCACATATCTTCATGTAGGCATCCCAGGGTTCTGTTTTCAGACCAATACTCTGTGTTCTGTTTTGAGTGCTATCATCCATTCTTATGGCATTGATTACCACATACACATTGATGGTTCCCAGATCTAAATATTATGTGTCCCTTTTGTGATTTCCAAATCATGGATCAGTTACCTCCCAAGTATCAGATGTGACAAGGACAAAACAGAATTGTCTTTCTCCTGCCCAAACACCTGGCACTCATTAACATGATCAGGGTTTAATTAATGAATAAGCCAGATCCAACCTAAGAATATGTAGTCCAGGCAACTCAGCTAGAGATAAAACATTTAAGCACCTAGAGGTTATTCTCATAGTGTTCTTCATTCTGGCTTCAGTTTTAAATAATTTGCCAGGTGACAGTCTAACATAGGGTGACACTTTCCTATGTGGAAAAATAGAGTTTTTCTAAGGAAGGGTTAATGATTTGGAGTCTTGTAAAGGAGGTGGCACGTGGGCAGAGAGAGGAAAGAAAGCAATAAGTACTTTAAGTCCTAATTCTCTGATGACAATAGTCTATAGAAGTCAGGCCAGTGCTCAAATGAGGAGACAGACCCATGGTCATTGTTGTGAGGGTATGGTGTAGCTGGTCCAGTAGCTGTGCTGGGTTACAGAGGTGATGACATGAGACAGTGGCCAGCAAAAAATAATGTCTTCTATTAACTATCACAAACTTAGACTGTATACCTGGCATAGATCATCAGCATCCAGGGATGAGGAAACTAAACTTTGTAATATACCAAGGAGATGCAGTAGGAAAGTCAAGGTCCAAGGACAGAAGTACAGAGAACCCACTGTGGTCAAAAGGACTAGTGGTAGCATCTGAGTATGCTCTCGAATGCACTGGCCTCTACATGACTGCCATGGAGTAGCTCTTCTGTGAGGTACAAAGTGCCAAGGAAGTGCGTGCCAAATTTCCCACTACTTTCTCAAAAGGACAGGGTAGAGGAAGGTCAGTGGAGCTTAGAAAATTCCTAAAAATATGAGATTGTAGAAATTGTTTATCAAGTGGGAAAAAAAGGAACCAAACAATGTATCCTGGAGACCCAGGCCAGGCTGAGGGATAGGTTCCTGCTTAGCAAGCTCATGTTTCATGATGACCTGAAGAACCTTCTAGTTTACAGTGAAAACGCAGCTGACGTATGAAAAAGGAAAGACAGCGACAAAGGTAATATACACTTAAGGGCTAGGGTAAGCCCAAAGAGTCCTTGTCTCAAGTTCAGGATCAAGTTTTGTTCGCAGATCCAAGGTGAGTTGTGACAATAAAAGACTGAGGTATGGCCAATGAATCTATAGGCATGGAGGATTGTAAACCACCAACTTCAACAGCGAGGGCAAGGACACAGCTCAGCAAACACATGTGGGTTTCTGCTGCTGCGGTGGGCAGGATGTCATATAGAGGCAGCATGGGCCCCACAGGGAAATGTGTGTGGGGTTGTGTGTGAGCCAACACAACCCTTTACAAAATTAGGCTCAACCCTGCTAGACAGCTCAAACAATCCCCCTCCTCAGACAAGCAAGGCCACAGGCACAGGTAAGAACAGAAGAATCTGATGTAGTACCGGATGAAGGGGACAAGTGGCTACCATCTTCCTATAAGCAGCAATTTTCCCATGACCCAAACAACTGTCAGGGTTAGGTATTGGTGGGTTGAATGCATCAGCTTATTGCTCCTTCGGGGAATTTGGAATTTTCAGAAAAAGGAGTATCACAGTTCTCTCAGGATATTCTGATCCAGCAAGTCTGCCAGTGGGAGTTTACTATACAGGCATTGTCCTGGAGGGTGCAGTATCTGCACTAAACCTAAGGCTGATTGTGATGGTTAATTTTATGTGACAACTTGCCTGGGCTAAGGGATACCTGACAGCTGATAAAACTATTTCTGGGTATGCCTGTGAGGGTGTTTCCAGAAGAGATTAGCATGCAAATTAGTAAACTGAGTAAAGAAAATCTGCCCTCACCATTGTGAGTGGCTACCATCCAATACATTGAGGGGCCAGATAAAACAAAATAATGAAGGAAGGGTGAATTTGCTCTCTCTTCTTGAAACATCTGTCTTCTCCTGCCCTTGGACATTAGAATTCCCAGTTCTCAGGACTATGAACTGCAGGACTTACTCCAGCAGCTCCCCCAATTCTCAGGTCTTTAGACTCAGACTGAATTGTACCACTGGCTTTCCTGGTTCTCCAGCTTGTAGACAGCATATCTTAGGACTTCTTGGTCTCTATATTTGCATGAGCCAAATCCCATAATAAATCACCTCTTGCACATTATATATGTATATCTATGGATCTTATCAGTTCTGTTTTCTGGAGAATCCTAATATACTGATGTATGATGCTGTGACCCCCGTGGTTAAACCCCTGGAAACCAAGTGGTGGAGCAGGTTTAATCCTTCCATCCACCCATCCTGCAGATCCACTCGGATAATTTATGCTTCCCAGCTCTGCAACCTTAAGGTTTGCTTGATTGAAGGTCTTGGTTCCCAGCATGATGATCACTTACAGAAGAAGGCACAGTAACCTTCCATAGAATCAAAAGCTACACCTCCTGCCTGGTCACCATATCTCTTTATGTTGGTGAATTAAGAGACAAAAAAGAAGGCAGGGCTGCCCTTGCTGCTTTTAACAGTGAATAGGACTTTGCAGCCACCAATTCTACAAGAGAAAAGAAGAAAACACATCCACAACCCCAGCCCCTGGGACAAGGCTTGAATCCCCTCAACTCTGTAGGGCTGACCAGCTAAAATGTTAACCAATAATGAGAGAAAGTAGAATGGGCGGTATTCCCAATTATGGTCTCAAGAACATCTAAAGTAGGGAGTACTACTGTTTCTTCTACTGCTAACCCATGGTATTAGTCAATTTCAGAGAGTGTAGCTGGCCACTACTTTGAGAACTCTTGTCATGCTTACATGAGTGGATCTCAATGGTTCACAGGGCAGGGGAATTGTTTTGGGTGATTCTTCTACTCTACTGTGAATCCTCTCAGCCCCACCTCTGCCTCTAGCTCCTGTTGCAGAGCATGCCTCCACACAGTCTGCACCTAGCTTTGTGCAGGGGCAGCCAGGCAGTGCCTCGTCCTAGGGCCATGTTGCATTGCTTCTCCCTTCCAGATCCATGACTTCTAGGTCCCCCAGCAAGGGGAAATAGCTCTAAAACGGTCTCTGACTGTTACTACCAATTTCAGAGAGCTAAACCACTTTGCAGTTTCACTCAGTGTTGTAAGACCAAACCACTGAAGTTTAGCCCTGCCAAATCACTCAAGAATTGGACCTCCAGTTACTCTATCTATGCCAGAATGCCCTGTGATGTAGACATTTCTGGGACAAGAATGGAGGCCTGGCTTCCCACATACTACAGGATCTGGTGAAGTGATAACTGTGATCATGCTGCAACGCTCTCAGCAGGCATCTTATTCTGGTTTTTGCTAACCTGTACCAGATAATTCACCTTAAGATGCTTTGGGGTCATCTTAATCTTCTCTGATGGTGTGGGCGTCATAAATAGATTCAAAGGGAGACAAGGAAACTGATTAAACCCTTCAGTTAGAATCAGTTCCAGAACTGATTCAGAATGCTATTCATATGAAGTTCAGAGCATGTATATGGAGAAGGTACCTTCTCAGGTTTAGACTGAAGATCACCTGGTTACGGATGGGCTCACCAGTGCAGATTGGGTGCCACCACGCAGGAACAAATGGCCATGCTGACAAACATTGGTACTCTGCACCAACCCAGACCCAGCCACAATGCCAAGGCTCTCTGAATGCACTCCGTACCCAACTCCAGCTTATGCTATCAGGCCGGAAAGAAGGCAATGCCTACAAAGCATACCCACTCTTCAATAAGGGGCATGGCCAAAATTAAGGATTCACCTGAGATGGATCACTTCTTCAGTCAGGGATGGAGAACCAGCCATAAGCTCAATTGAAAGACCCCAAACTAGGGAGAGGAAAAATGCAGGCCCTCCCTAGGTGGCACAGCAGGGCTTTCTGAAAGGCCTGAGGTCCCTGCTCTAGCATAGGCCACAACTGGTGCTGGTTAATGAAATGCCTGTAAAAGGATTATAGGAACTATTGATTTCTTCCCCGGGCTTGCCCTATGTCATTGGAATTAATGCAAATCTGAAATGGCAGAGGATGTTAAAACTAACGGCAATTCTGTGACTCCTCATCCCAAATTGCTATTTGAATAGGCAACCTATTAGGGGCCATTCAACCCAGCATCCTGTAGAATGTGTGTGATATATTTTCCATCCTTGGCACCAGGCAGGGAGGATGTCGTCAATACTCTCATGATGATGGATGGCTTTACTCGCTGTGTCCAAGGGTATCCCAGCACAGAGCAAA
Organism: Piliocolobus tephrosceles; assembly: GCF_002776525.5. NCBI lineage: Eukaryota > Metazoa > Chordata > Mammalia > Primates > Cercopithecidae > Piliocolobus > Piliocolobus tephrosceles. The sequence goes on from NC_045451.1 coordinate 9,039,293, forward strand.
ACGTCTCCATTGCAGGCTGAGTTCACTGTGAAATACTTGTCAGAACACATAAACCCACATAAATCCACTCAGGTCGAGAGAGACTGTGAGGATTGGCTGCCACACACAACATTGCACTGGACAGGGTTACAGCAGCATTTCTATTCTAGGGGTTGATAAATCCACCCTGCAGACTGATTTTAGGCAGCCTATGAGCTAAGAAAGGTTTTCACGTTTTTAAATGACTGGAAAAAAAAAGATTTCATGATGTGTGAAATTTGTATGAGATTTAAATGTGTCCATAAATAAAGTTTTATTGGAACACAGCCACATTCATTCATTTATGTACTGCCTGGGCAGCTTTCACACTAAATGACAGACATGAGAAGCTGTAAAAGCTTAAAATATTTAGGATATGTCTTAATATGGACTGAATTGTGTCCCTCCAAAATTCATATGTTGAAGTCCTAACCCCCAGTACCTCAAACTGTGACTTTTGAAGATAGGGCTTTAAAGAGGTAATCAGGCCGGGCGCGGTGGCTCAAGCCTGTAATCCCAGCACTTTGGGAGGCCGAGACGGGCGGATCACGAGGTCAGGAGATCGAAACCATCCTGGCTAACACGGTGAAACCCCGTCTCTACTAAAAATACAAAAAAATTAGCCGGGAGAGGTGGCGGGTGCCTGTAGTCCCAGCTACTCGGGAGGCTGAGGCAGGAGAATGGCGTGAACCCGGGAGGCGGAGCTTGCAGTGAGCTGAGATCCGGCCACTGCACTCCAGCCTGGGTGACAGAGTGAGACTCTGTCTCAAAAAAATAAAATAAAATAAAGAGGTAATCAGGTTAAATGAGGCCATGAGTAGCCTCATCCAATAGGACTGTTATCTCTATAAGAAGAGGAGATTCGAACACACGTGTGGGCACAGAGAGGAAAGAGCACGTGAGGAGACAGGGAGAAGGCATAGGTCTGCAAACCAAGGAGAGAGGCTGTGGAGGAACGCAACGCTGCCGGTACCTTGATTTCTAGTCTTCTAGTCTTCTAGTCTGCAGAACTGTGAGAAAATACATTTCTGTTGTTTAAGTCATGCATCCTGTGGTATTTTGTTATGGCGACCCTAACAAGCTAATGAATGCAACTTTACAGAAAAAGTCTGCCCCCCCCGTGCCATGCTATAACATCCTCCTAAAATTCACCTGAGCCTTGGTATAAAGTTTTATGTATTTCTGCTATAATCCAGTGTGTCAACAAGGGGACCAGACAGGGCATTGCCTTTTCATCTCCTTCCAAGTCCCATGGAGAAGGAGCCTGAGGGTCACTGCCTTTCAGGGAGGACCATAACGTGCTGTCAGGGCTGGCTACCTACCGCCACCACGGGTGGCATCCGGATCACCCAGCAGACCAGAAGAAGGAGCACTGACATCTACAGAGCTCTGGGCTGAGGTAGAGACAACTCGGATCTGCACGCCATCCTTCCATCAGTCCTGGGCTTCTGCCCCTACGGCTCTGCCTAAATGGTTCCAAGCTGTTTCCCTTCCCGCGGCCTCGGCAGCTCCAGGATACTGTGCGCTCAAACAGTTCCTCAGGCGGTGATATTTAATCCTCTTACAGCTGTTAGGATGAGATCCCAGGCTTCTGTGTCTTTCTTCCCCTCCTCTCTCCCAGAAAGACAGGAAACATCCTGGGCCGTTTTGTTCTCAGGACTGTGTCTCTCTACATGTCTCATTTAAAAAAAAAAAAAAAAAAAAAAAACACTGAGTTGTTTGCCTGTTTCCTGCTCTAAGAAGACCGTTTATCAGCATTTGCTTGCTTTGCTGAAATGTGCTTCCCAGATATGCAAACCTCACTTGAGAAGATGGCACCTATCCTAACCCTCTCTAAAACACAGCAGTCCCTTCAGAACTGCAGCTGCCTTTCATGTCAGCGCCACAATCATCAAGCACAGCCTTCTACGAAGTCGGAAAGTGCAACTTTGCTTCAGCTCTTGCCTCCAAAAAAGAGAAAATGCAAAGACAAAATAAGGCTATGTTGAGAAAAACTCTATCATGTTTGGTAAATACATAGATGAAGATTAATGCAATTCATTAGTTATGAATTATTGGTATTTATATTTCTAAATAATATCAAATATGCATTAAATATCAAGAAAGATAAGTCCTTTTTCTCAGTCTTTGATAACTACATTTAAAATAAGAGAAGAGCAAACACAAACACTTTGACTATTAAATGTATTTACCTTCTAGGCCATTAGTATTATACTATAGCCAACAGTCCAGCCTAGCAATTGATATAAGGAAAAGAGCTGGTCACATGCCCACATCTCTCTGGTATTATGCTAAGTACCAGAGCTAATTAAGATATGGTGTTGCCTCAAAAAAGTTCACAGTATCATGAAGATATGAACATGAAACCGCCATGCAAGGTGAGAGTAGCTAACATGACAGAGAAGATGCTTATAAATGAGGTCCAGAGAAGCATGGGCAGGGTGGGGTGAAGTGGGGGTGAAGAGCTGAAGAATTCTTCCTGGACATTGGTGTCACCTAAGCTGAATCACAAAGAGCACAGCGGGTTTAGTTGAGTAAAAAGCAGCACAAATAAAATGGCAAATGTGCATCCAAGTAGAATAAATGGTTCACATGCAACATAAGAAGTGTTTCTATGATAACACAAAAGTGCTTGTTACATGACATTTTGAAGTGGAAAGTGAAGCATCTATTCTTTACAGCTCAATCCTTGTCTGAAATCTCTACCTAGAAATGGCCTGATAAAGCTCATATCTACACACACAAAATCTTGTTTGCTTTCTCTATTCTCTATTCACTTGGCCAACAAATGCTTTTGATCACCTACTCTGTGCCAGGCACTGTTTTAGGCACTGAAAATGCAACAATGAGCATGAACTACCCTGTTCCTGCCTGTAAAGAACTAATATTTTGTGGGATTAAAAATAAATAAATACTTAAAAAAAGAGAGAGAGGTCTCATGCTATGGAAAAGAATCCATATAGATAAACCCTGATGATAAATGACAATCCATTGATCTAGAACTGCCTGTCCAGCAAAGTGCCACCAGTCACATGAGGTTATTCACATTAAATTAGTTAAAATTGAACAAAATATAAAATCCATTCCCTCAGTTGCACTAGCCACATTTCAACTGCTCAAAACCCACACGTGGCTAGTGGATACCATAGTGGACAGTGCAAATAATAGAACATTTCCAAGTACTGAAGGTGCTGTTGGAGAGTGCTGTTCTAGAACAGCTCCTATGGGGAAAAAAAAAAAAAAAAAAAAAAAAAGTCTCCCATAACTGACAAAAAACTAAATAAGGATTTTGTCAGGGATCCACTGACAGCTGATTCTGTACAGTGATTCATGAACAAAAGTCTCCCATTACTTTTAAAATTCAGCCCAATCATAATCCTTTCTAAATTGTGATTTCACCAAAATAAGATGTAATACACCTTGGATATAAACTTCATATGTGACATTTTATACTTCGGACACAAGACTGAGAACGTGTTTTTATTGCCCCCATTTCTCAGACCTCATTAGCATAATAGTAAAGGAAAAAAGTTCCATGAAAATTTTATTTTTAATGGAATGCAGATTTTGAAAGTGATTGTAAGATTGTATATGCAAGACGAAGTGCAGCAGGAAAATCACAACTTAAAAGACATGGAACAGAGGTCTCAGTCAAGCTGGTGGCTGATTTGGAGAAATTAAAGGTTCGAAAGTACCAGCAAACTAGGAGAGAGTATTGCTGAGACATGGGAATAAAAACAGCCTGTAGGCCAGGCGCAGTGGTTCCTGCCTGTAATCCCAGCACTTTGGGAGGCTGAGGCGAGTAGATCACTGAGGTCAGGAGTTCAAGACCAGCCTGGCCAACATGGTGAAACCCTGTCTCTACTAAAATACAAAAATTAGCCCAGCTTGGTGGCACATGCCTGTAATCCCAGCTATTCAGCAAGCTGAGACAGGAGAATCACTCAAACCTAGGAGGCAGAGGTTGCAGTGAGCTGAGATCACACCACTGCACTCCAGCCTGGGTGACAAGGCAAAACTCCACAAAAACAAACAAACAAACAAAAAAAGCCTATAAATGTTTATTTTTTTCATCCCACCTCTAACTTTTATGTGCAAAATACCTGGCAACCTGTTTTAGCAATACGAGTCACCCCCAGGTCACCACCTCCAAAAAAGGAAGATGATCTTTTTAAAGAAACTGGGCACAATATTGGGAAGAAACAGAACAGTCATTACAAGAGATATAGCACTAAGCAAAGCCATCTGTAATTTGGTGTTTTAGAAAGTATCAAGAACTAAGCCATGAAGGATGGAATGTGGGATTCTTTCAACACATTGGCCCACGCTGGGGGCCTCCTGTACCCTGCATATATAAGCAGAGAGTACAAGTTAAAAGTCACAGAATGGAAGTTGGTTTGAATACGCTTCATTTCATTTGTTTAGTTTTTCAGCTATTTTTTTTTTACTTACATGTATTGTTGTGAATACACCCTTGTTAAATAAAAAAATGTAAAAAAATTAAAAAAAAAAAAAACTAACCCATGAAGTCTGGGCTGTCAGTCAGAAGTTTTTAGTGCCTCATTCTTAAGTATGAATGTGCAACCAAGTGTCACCAGATATTTCGGGAAATCCTGCAACATAAGGACCAAGATTAAAAAGACAATATAAAACCCAAGATTTAAGAAAGTAAATAAATTAACCCCAGGGGTGGGGAGGGGAGGAATAAGAAACAATAAAGGAAAAGAAAAAATTTTAAGTGATATATTCAAAGACCTCTAAGGAGATAGTCCATCCACAAATAATAATACTTGTTATCAAAATGAAAAAATTAGAGAATCAGAAAAGACTCTTAGGAATTTACATATGATTGCCAATCACTTAGAAGATAAGACATTCAATGAAGAATATCTTACAGAAAAGCAGAATATAAAGAGGAGATGATAGTCATCAAATAAAATTGGATGAAATCAAGTTTGTTGTCCATCAAACTAACAGATTCCCAACAGAGACAACAGAGAAGAAAAAAAAAGAGAATAATTAGATAATTTTTAGAACACTGAGAATAAAGAAAAGATATTAAGTCTTCCAGAGAAGATGGGAGGAAAATCATCTGCTAAGGAAAGAGAATCACTAACATTGGAAGGTAGATGACAATGTAGTAATGTCTTCAAATTTCTCATGGGAAAATCATTCTCAATGCAAAATTCTACATAAGCCAACCACTTAATCATTTATAAGGGCTGATTGAAGACATTTTCAAATATGCATGACTCAGCATATTGATTTCCCTCTTAGGAAGTTAATGAAGGGTGTAATTCAGCAAGATGAAGCACTAAGAAAGAAGAAATTAGGGAATGTAGTAAAGAGATGATCCAACTGAGAAAAGCTATGAAGGAGAGTCCCAGAATAACAGCTGTGTAGCTATCCTAGAGAGCAATCAGTTAAAAGCAGACAAATATAAATAAAATAAAATAACAAAATAAAGTAAAAGGATATAGAGGTAAGTATTGGGCAAAGGGGATATCAACAGAATAGATGGTACTGTATTGAGTTATTTTTAAATGAGGCTATGGTAAAAGTATAGGGTAAAGTAAAAAATAAAGGCAATAGAAACTCCATGTAAGACAAAGAGTTAAAAAAAACAAAGAAAATCATTGTGCATTACATGGTGCTCTAGAGAACAGTAAGTATCTAGTCAAATCAAGAAAACTATTTCATTTCCAAGTTGTTATCAAACTCTTGCCAACAAAGACAGTTATGGTTAAAGAATGGAATCAAAGATTATGTTGACAAACAAGTAAACAAGATTTGGAAAGTAAGTAGGAAGAGTTGAAAGAATAATGTTATTAATATACTCATATCACATCATATCACACTGTAGGTAATCAAGAGATACTGTCTATATATAATGAAACAAGAGATTAAAAGGTAAAATATTACTTAGAGTTCAAGGTAATCAGTCAAGGAACTAAAACTAGTAATACAGTCATCCCTTGACACACTAAATCAGAATCTGTGGGGTGGGACCCAGCAATCTGTTTTAATACTCCCTCCAGTAGAGTCTGATGCTTACTAAAGTTTAAGAACAACTGTTACAGACAGAGAAAAATAATGGGAAGAATAGACACCCAATTATTAAGAAAGAAAGCCCAGAGGAGCAAGACTTCTGTATTCTTGATTTTTAATGAGCAAGTGTTATTTTCATAATGTAGAGTTTACATTGTGCAAATATGTGTATTACATATGTGTAGCAAAATATGGATACAGTTTACAGAATCATCAAAGTATGTTTTACTTCCCCAGAAAAATAGAGGAAAAGTCTTAGATAAGCTCTCTGGACACTGTAAGAAATCCAAGACAGAGTTGAACATATGTACAGATACAACAAACATCCAGAACTTGGATCAGAATTCTAAATGAGTACATATACAGCAAAAGAAGCATTTCCCACAATCTCTCTCCAGCATAATATTGTATGTTTCTGATATTCCTAAGTGCTGTATCTACATAAAATACACTGGCAAGAAAAGTGTTAAATAATCAAAGCAGATTCAATTTCTTCCTCACAAATCTTATTCTAATTCTGGCTAAAAGAGCCCAAATTATTTCAAATATGTTCATTATACTGCTAATCATCTTTCAGTTTCACAAATCAAACTGTAAATTAACATACTTAATCACAGCCTTTTTAATCCAGTAAGTCCATTCAACTCAATATTTTTGGATCATATCCTAAAGAAAATCTATATAGGTTAGAAGAGTTCTCAGTACTTGACATAAAAGCTATTTGTGTATGAAATACTTAGGAAGAACATATAAGGTATAGAATTGAAATAACTAAAGCAAAACTAAAGGAGAAAAAAGAAAGACTAGATGATGTGATTCAAGTTCAAATTAAAGAATAAAGCAGATATAAAAGGACAAGAATGCAGAAAAAAGACAGAAGAAGCCTGCCTGTCACCAAAGAAACCTGACGACAGAATCATAAAATGAAATGGACCTGGAGAAAATGGTGACTTAAAAACCATCATTATATTTGATTTATATAATCCAGTTTAACTGCCTGTTAGAAAAACATTTGGTGCACATCTAGTAGCAAATTTTTTAGCCATTCTTTTTTTACAAGATTTATTTGCAACGGCAAATACTGGTTAAAATTCTATAGCAAAGGTGAAATATGAGTGTAAATATTCTCTAGCTCAAAATTCTGAAAAATTATTTCTCCCCTTGTTTGGAAGACCAGAAAGTTCTGAGTTTTTTTTTTTTTTAATAATAAAAATGTAAAAATAAAGCATTTATTAAAGCAAATCAGAGTAAACCTACTTTAACTCTCCAAGGCCAAGGCATGGTCATATTAAATGTCTTTTTTAGATGACTCCCTTTTTAGACCATGAAGAAATACTACATAATAATTAGAATATATCTGTGTTCATAGAAGTACAAGTCACTATACAATATTCTTTCTGTTTTACTAATAACATTAGTAAGTCATGAAACATTAACCTATATTCAGGGATTAGAACCATCAGAGGTTTCTTCCGTTACATGGCTATTTCTTCCCCAGTCTCATATATTAGTACATCACGTGATCATTATTAGTATTGAAATTTCAATGCAACATTTATATCTTTACCATTTAAAAGCCTTAAAATTTAAGTGCACATTTTATAACAAAATTATAGCCGAACATTATCTAAACCTAAAATTGCCTTTGACCATTAATAAAAATTATCTATAGCATATCCATTTCCTCTGTCATCACCTTATAGATAGGACATTATATTTCTCTTGCTGATCCAATAACAAGCTCCTGTGCCTGACACATAGTAGGACTCCCAAAATGGTGGTTGTACAGAACTGAAACCAGATCCATGAAACTATTTTCTTGCTTTTTCTGTATTTTATCTATTTATGTCTCAATGAATAAAGTTTACTTCATTATACGTGATCATGGGGTGTTTAGTTATCAGCAAACATAATCACTCACGTATTTCTTTAATTTTAAAAAGTCTTGGTTGAAATGAGACCTGAATATATTAAGAGTAGAAGAATTGCATCTGAAATTGAGGTACAAAATTAAGGTAATTGAAGCACAAATACGCGAATTGAAAAAAAAAAAAACTGCTCATAAATTGCAAGAATAAACCTTAACCTAATGGCTTATTTACCTTTTAATTCAAAAGGTAGCCGGTCTTCCCTGGAAGCACAGAACAATGAGAGTCACAGCTTACATGTGACCGCTCCTACCCACAGTCCCAGAAAAACCTCAGGCAATGAGTGCCAGGATCTCTGGCAAAACAGCCTCTTTTGCGTACAGGCCGGTGAAAAACATTTATTTTAAAGTATCTCAGTCTCTTTGCTTGGAATCCATGTCTATTCACAAACCTTACGATTAAATTTTTGTTTCCACCCTTAGTCAATTAACGTTATGATTTTACAAAAATTGGGTTTATTCACCCAGTTCTAGAGCTTGACCAATGGGACACCTTTATTCGCAGGAATAAGGTGATTCAAGGACTCCTGTCCTCGGACAAGAGCAGCTCCGGCTGGGTTTATGTCACAGGATCTGGAGTCCAGGCCGCCAGGGGCTCTCTTTGTTTCTGTGACCGTTTGTTTGAAGCTCAACTTCCTCACATCACATGGAAGGAAAAATATGTATTTTATGTCCCATTTTATCAGATTAACTGTTAGAGTTTCAGGGAACTTAGATTTTCCAAAGGAAGAGTCCACGGAGGTATGGAAATAATCAGTGACCGCCTCAAATCACCGTCGCGCTCTAGCCTCGTGCGTTCTGGGGCCAGACACGCAGGGAACCGGTTCGCACGGCGCCCACGGCTGCTCCGCGTCAGGTGATGGGCCCCACGGTGACCAGGGACGCACCGTAGCACCTGAGGTCAGCCTAGGGCCTCGACTCCCGGAAGTGAGAAGGCTGCGGTTTGGGGGACAGCTGGCTGGGTAAAGTGCCCGGGGCGGAAATGCCTTCCACAGTATCCCAAGCCAGGGCCCGGCAGCAGCTCCCCGGAGACCAGGGGTTCCGCCCTCAGAGACTCAGAATACCCCTGCCTGCGGGGACCTTGAACATCCTGACTTACTGAGCCTGGTGAGGCCTGACCACGGGGGCGTTCACAGCTCCCTAGGGGTCTCCACTGAGCAGCCAGCTTGAGGCCACTGCTTTGGAGCCTCGCCTCAAGAAGTGGCTGAGCGACAGCGATCTCGGCAGGGAAGCGGAAGTGGTCATGCCGAACCCAGCCTGTGCAACACCCGACACTGCCATCGCCCTGACACAGGAGCGGCTGTTTTTCCTTCTAACCTCAAACAGCTCCACGGAGAAGGGCTCATGCCTTCCAGACCCTGGGCCTCAATCCTGAAGGCTTCAGCCCACCCTGAGGAATCTTTGGTATCATCGGGACCCAGCAGCCCAGGGGAACAAAGTCAGGAACAGCAGGAACAAGGCCTGGGCACCAGAAAGCATCATGGTACAGAAGGAGAATGAGAGGGAAGGCAAGGAGCCCAGAGGCAGTTCTGGAACTTAGGGCACCTCTAAGCCCACAGCACCAAGTCCAGTAGGGACTTTAAGGGTGGCTGGCACAACCCAGGATCAAGAATGTGCCTTGGCCCAGCCATCCTTGACTTGGGGTCTCTGGCTCCTTCTAGCTCCATTGGCTGCCAAGGTATCCAGCCAGTGGGTTAGAGTGAGTTGCCCCAAGGGGAGAGACAGATAGAAATTTAAAAGTTTACCCTGTTGGTCACAACCATGACTAGAAATATTGTGACCTGTACATGCACTGCACTGCAGGAAGCCACTCCATCTTTGGCAGGGAGGGATGTCATGCAATACTGGGGACATACTTAAACTGGAAAAAATTATTCCTACAAAGCTGAACACACTCTTACCATACAATCCAGCTTTCAAACGCCTAGGCATTTGCCCAATGAATTTAAAGATTACGTCCACACCAAAATCGGCTCACAGGTGTTCATAGCAGCTCTATTCTTAATTCCAAAACTTGGAAGCAAGCAAGATGTCCTTCACCAGGTGAATGAGTAAGTCAACTGTGGTACATCTAGACAATGGAATATTAATAGGATCAGGGCTAAAAAGAAATGAGCTATGAAGACATAGAAAGATATGAAGGAAACTTAAATGCACATTACTAAGTGAAAGTAACCAATCCGAAAAGACTGCATACTATACAATTCCAACTTTACAACATTCTGAAAAAGGAAAAACTATGGAGGCAGTAAGAAGATGAGTGGTTGCCAGGAGTTCTGGGGAGAGGGGAATGAATAAGCAGAGATTCAAGGATCGTTATGACTGTGAAAATACTCTGTATGATACTATAATGGTAGATACATATCATTATACATTTCTTAAAACCCATACAACACCAAAAGTACAACACCAAGAGTGAATCTTAATGTAACCTGTGGACTTTGGGTGATAATGATGTGTCAATATAGTTTCATGAATTATAACACATGTACCACTCTGTTGGTGGGGGATGCAGATATGAGGGAGGAGGGTGGTCAGGAATTATATAGGAACTCTTCTGTATTTTCTGCTCAGTTTTGCAGGGAACCCAAAACTGCTCTAAAAAAAAAAAAAACTCAATTAAAAGTGAAAAGAATTATTCTATGTTGATCTGAAATTCAATTTTAATGGGCATCCTGTAATTTTACTTGCTAAATCTGGCAACCCTGTTGGAAGAGCACTAAATTTCAAGTTATATAAATTATAATGAATATTTTATTTAATATATTGGATATATTTTGAGTCCCTACTCCCCCTCCTCAGCAGGCGGAAGCCCCAGTTGAGTAGAGGGAGAGATTTAGATGGCCTGGATACCCCAAATACCGGATTCAGTTAATTTGCTACAATTTAGCTCCCTTTAATGAGCCCAAGGATTAAAAAGAATATTTTTACGTGAATTTCTAGTCTCCTAAACTAACATTCTTTGTTTACATAGGGCTTATATTCAATCAGAGGCTTTTTTTGTCTACATGTGTGTTGTTTCAGTAATTTCATTAAATCTGTGAAGTCAGAAATGGATTTCAATTATTTCAGTGCTCACCAGTAACCTAAAGTGACATCCAAAAAATGCTCTCCATGAATGCTTGCTAAACTCTTCTTCTTCTGTCTCAGATATTTTAAAAGTAGTACATCTGACCTCTAATGCAACGTGCTTTCTTCTCATTAATAGGGCTCTTTCTTAGAAGCTCATTTATATGATATCAGTATAAATTTTATATTTTACTTATTCAAGGAGCAATCTCCCCCAAACTTTGCAGAGCCATGATTAGAATCTCTATATTTCTGAAGTCACCTGTCGACACAACTGTGCTTGAATAATTACATTTAGCAATCTATAACCCCAGGCAATTCCAGTTGCTACAGCTATGCCTATGCTGAGATTTTAGGTATCAACACATCACCAAGATAACAATAAAGCTCATAAAACTGAACCTATTATCTGCCAAACATCTCTCTGGATACTTGCATCTTGGAGAGAAGTCTATTATAGAGATACCGACACACATCACAGCCCCCACCGTCCCCACTACATACTTACAATTATTATTGACAGTAAGCGATGACTAAGGCTTGTCATCTACCATAAAGGGCTGATCTGCCTGCAACAGATTTAATTTACTGACATAAAGCGTTCTCATTTTCTGCCTACCCAGGGTAAGCAGATGCCTGAGAAGTCACAGAGAGTAATAATTCCCACCCTGGTGGCTGACTATTGGTCACTGATTATAACTGCACGTTGGAAATTCTTTGCTGCAAAATATCTATTATGAATATGAAGGGACTTTCAAGTTATTCATAGTCTTTCTTAGAGGCTTTTATTAGAGGCTTTTCCAAATCCAAAAGCCAAGATAAAATAGCTCAGCATAGCATTCATTTTTAATGACTCTCAAGCTAGAATGTAAATCCCTGTTCGGCATGCATTAACTCTCATCAGGATTTTGACAACTGGCCTAAATCTTGCCTTGCCCACACTGGATGGGAACGCTCGGCAGTCACGATGGTGCCAGGCAGGCAGGGGCTAAGAGCTGCAGATCTGATAGCCACTGACTAGAAATAGGAAAAAGCATTTGCAATTTTAAGCATGAGGCCAGCTCCTTCACTCCTAGAGCCCTGTACTGGACCTCTCCACTCACTAACCCACCTTTGCAAGAAAGAGACAAATCAGGGACTTGGCTGTTTATTCTCAGTGAACAGGGAAACCCTTAGGGGAGTAAATAAGTGGCCAAACATTAAGAACAAGTGGTGCAATTAGAAGACAGAGTTTTGATTTTAAGGGTCTCTGGAAAGAAAATCTAGAAAATACATAATTTTCTGTAGCAAAATCTGAGAACTCAGACCCAGACATCTCACCTCTATCTCATTTGGTGAGCCCTTGGAAGAAAATAGAGCAATGCCCAGGAATAAAAATAAAAATTAGATATCCCATGATAGTATAAAACACACTCAAAGACAATAAATAGAACGTATCAATATCGATCTTTGACATGATGGAATCAATTAGTCACACCATATTCAATGAGTGCAAGCATCAAACCTGTGCACCTGAGCAATAGCATGGAAATATGCCCTCTGTGTGTATGCGCCTTTGGAGAATATCCACCATGGAAATATGCCCTCTGTGTGTATGTGCCTTTGGAGAATATCCACCAGTATATACAAAATCCCACCAGAGGATACAATAAATTATTAAAAATAAATGAAAGTTCCGTATCTCATCTGCAGAAAGAAATCATTCTGTGCTTTGTGGCCCACATGCACAAACTTGCCAAAAAATATGTGGGTGTCTGAAGGTACCTGGGACCCTTGTATAAAACCAAACTTAAATTTCATGTCTGGGACGCTAAACATTCACTGCTCAGGAATTACCTGCTATGGAGCATGAAGCACCTCTGGAACTTTTCCCTTCATCTGCCCTGGTGAGTAAGCTGTGTGCCCCTTATGAATACTCCGTGATGAAGCTCAAAGAAAGTGATTCAGAGAGCACAGTGGAACTGTTCCTTAAATGTGGGCTGCCTCTTATAAGGAGGAAAAAAAGTGGGTTACTTTAGCTAGCCATTTAATTATTATTATTATTTTATTTTATTTTATTTTATTTTATTTTTTTGAGACAGAATCTTGCTCTGTTGCCCAGGCTGGAGTGCAGTGGCACGATCTCCACTCACTGCAAGCTCCACCTCCCAGGTTCACACCGTTCTTCTGCCTCAGCCTCCCAAGTAGCTGGGATTACAGGCACCTGCCACCACGCCCAGCTAATTTTTGTACTTTTAGTAGAGATGGGGTTTCACCATGTTAGCCAGGATGGTCTCAATCTCCTGCCCTCATGATCTGCCCGTCTCGGCCTCCCAAAGTGCTGGGATTACAGGCGTGAGCCACCGTGCCCGGCCCATTTAATTATTTTTAATTAATTAACCTCCACATGCTACTTTCCCTTTGACATCCCTAACCCGCACACATGGGTGTAAGACCTAAAATTAAGATGCAGTTTTGTATGCTGTCTTGACATCTGGGAAACCAGGAGGGCCTTCAATGGCCTTACCTCAAGTTCCCCTCCCAACTCTGCTCCTGTGGGAAAGATCCCCTAGCTAAAGGACACTCCTTATCACGGGACCACACATATCCCTGAGTAGCAGGCATCAGTTTCCTGCCAGCCCATGGAGTTATCCAAACAAGCCAATCACATCCTCCTCCTCTTGTTACTACAAAGCCTGCCTCCCCCATTCCCTGCTGGACTCCTGTCCGGTGTCGGGTGCCACGGGTTTGGTCATCTCTATAACCCTAGGCTGGGAAACTCTCTTTCACCAACAGGGTGAAGAGGACGAGGTGCGGAAAATAACTCATTTCATAACTGATTGATTGAAAATTCCCTTGAGCCCTCCCCACGTGCACTCTGAGCTGCTGGGACAGGTCTTTCAAGGGCAGGCCTTTCCTTATGATGCCACAGAATGGATCTCTGATCCTCTGTTTTTCAATTTACAAAAAATTGGCCCGGTGAGGTGGCTCATGCCCGTAATCCCAGCACATTGGGAGGCCAAAGTGGGAGGATCTCTTGAGCCCAGGAATTCAAGAGCAGCTTGGGCAACAAAGCAAGACCCCATCTCTAAAAACAAACAAACAAAAAATATCAAAAAATTAGCCATGCATGGTAGCACATGCCTTGGTCCCAGCTACTCAGGAGGCTGAGGCAGGAGGATCAGTCGAGCCCAGAAGTTCAAGGCCGCAGTGAGCTATGTCACGACACTGCACTCCAGCGTGGGCAACAAAGTGAAACCATGTCTCTAAAAAAAATAATAAGTAAGAATAACTGAACAAACAATTTCTCTGAACACATGAGTCCATGGAAGAAACATTTTTCCTCCATTAACAAAAACCTTTCAGACACTTTTCTTTCAGGTAACTTTTATACCAAACACTATTCTTCCTTTCTTTTTTTTTTAAGCTTATAACGTTGATTTTAGGAGTAACCTTCACCACCACCTACAACACAAATTATACTCCCTTATCCTGCCAATGAAAATTCTAAAACTTCCCCTGCAGTAGTCATTAAATAATAAATACTTTACTGCCATGATTTTATCCATAAACACTCAGTGGTTTACAGATGGACCCCAGGGAACTACAACTGATCACATCCTATGCCAGTTCTTCTCCACATCCCCCGACCACACTAACTCTTCTCTAGGCAGAGATGTGACAATCACCACTGAGCCATCTTTCTGGGAGCACAGGGGTCCCCTCCTCACAGCAGAAGTTGCTAGAACGCCTGGAAATACACATCCTGCTGGCACGACCACTGACACATGTCCGTGGCCCAGTGCAGCTCCCTGGGAAGCGTGTTGCTGCACCGTAGGCTCCACAGCAGGGAATGTGCTCCCAGGAACACCAAACCCTTCAGGTTCCAAGAAGAAAGCAGGCTAATAACTGGAATCACTGATGACAGCCCTTTGGAAACCCTGTCCCTTAGCACCACTACCACAATCAATGCTATTGTAGTCAATTCAAAAGTTCTTTCTTTCAACTTCTCTTACTTAGACAAACACTTATTGAAGAGCTATTCTTTAGCAAGTGTTGTCCCAGATTCTAAGGCTACAGTGCTGGATATATTGCAGCATTCTTCCTCCATTGGCTCACAGTAGCGGGTGACACAGGAAAGGAAGTAGTTAAAATACTATAGGAAGAATAATAATAAAATACTATAGGAAGAAAAGGTGAGTGGACAAACTGTGGTACAGCCAGACGATGAAATATTATTCAAAAATAACAAGTGATGAGCTTTCAAGCCATGAAAAGACATAGAGGAACCTTAAATGCCAATTTCTAAATGAAGGGAGGCAGCCAGAAAAGCCTTTATCCTGCGTGATTCCAACTGTGCAACATTTGGGAAGAGGTAAAATGATCCAGAGAGTTAAAGGACCAGGGACTGCCAGGAGCAGCAGAGAGGCAGGATGAACAGGCAGAACACAGGGGATTTTTAGGGCAATGAAAATATTCTGTGTAATATTACAGTAGTGGAGACATGTCTTTATTCATATCAAAACCCATAGAGCATACAACACCCAGAGTGAACCGTAATGTAAACTATGGACTTTAGTTAATAACCATGTATTCATATTTGTTCAGGAATTATAACAAATGTCTCACATTAGTGGAAGATGTTAATAACAGAAGAAACTGTGTACAAGGAAGAATAGATGACAAGTCTCTGTACTATTTGTTCAATGTTTCTGTAAACCTAAAATGGTTCTAAAAACTAAGGTCTATTAATTTAAAATCAAAAAAATGTATAGGAAAGGCCCATTTTAGCACCAATAACTAATAATGACTGTTGAATGTTTCACAGGCCTGTTGGCACTTAATCTTCACAGCAACCTGTTACTCTCCCCAGTAGGCAGATGATAAAATGAAGGCAGTAAAGTTGAATTCTTTGCCTGGATTCACAAAGTTTGCTAGTGGCTGGCCTAGGTTTGACTACAGAACTCAGGTCTTAACCGTAACAATCTGCGTTTTGCCTCTTCCCTAAAAGACACCATATAAACGCTTGTGAAATGGGGGAACTATTCCCCTTGCCTTGCGTGGAACTGAGGTGGAATCACGAAGTCTTACTGTGTTCAGAGTACTAATGTTATTTAGACCATAGAAGATTGGAGTGAAGGCCAGTCATGCCACAGTGTAAAATAGGTCAGGCCAGAGGTGGTTAGGACTATATATGATGACTCTTCTATACTGAACCTGTTACCAGTCATTGTTGATCTGGGACAACAATGGAGAAAGGATCTTTGATAATAACAACATTTTATGAGCAATAATCACTTTAAATAAATGAGTAAAAATTTAATGACTTAGAGCTAATCTTTAGAACATCAAGCTATGATGTACCCCCTCCAAGACTGTATCACTCTTCCTAGTGCTTTCTGGTACCAATATCCTACTTGTAGATAATGAACCAGGCTCAAGTAAGTCCTATTCCAGTAGCCTCACCAATGCGATGCAAAATGGAAGAAGCCCCAAAATATAGTAGTAAAGACTCTATCCGCATAAAGATGCATGGCCACAAGAGGGCACTGCAGACACAATGTGGAATGCAGATGCCCGCAGGTACCCAGGCGGTCACTCACTGCAAAGAGAACCAACGGGCAAAAGTGAATTCGCTTTCCAATTTTAAAAGACAAATCATGACTTAATCTACAGTAGTGACTTAATCTATATTTAAATCCCAACATGCTGCAGAGCTATTTGGTATCATTCAGAATTAGAATTATTTCCCATAAAAGCTTCCAAAGTAATATTCAAATACTATTAAATTGTGTCTTACTTATACAGTTAAGTGTACTATATACCAAGCAATAAACCTAAATAAAATTGCTAGTCAAGCTGAGCACGGATTAAGTTATCAGAGAATGTCATACCTCTTCAATTCTGCCCAACGCTTGTCAGAACACTGTTCCTTCACTCGGAGGAACATGTTACAAACTGTCATTAAATATATCTGATAAATTAATAATCAGAATCATCATCAGGACACAGCCTACAGTTTTGGGGATAAGGGATTTTTAATATAAAAACTTTCTTGAGTGTTTTCCTACTGTAAGAAATTTTTAGTAACTTTTCGCCTGTATTTATATGATTCTGGCTTTGATCCCAGGAGACTGTCTTAACTCTGCAAATGCCAGGGAATCCATATTTACATCATAGAGATGGGCTATGGCAAATCAAGTCAGTAGCATTGGATGGGGCCAGTTTCGTTTGCTCCTTAAATGAAAAACACAAAGGCTGTGCATTAACTCACGGGGCCAGCCATGCTAACAAAGAGGTCTCCACATTGTCAAGTCTAAGCAAGAGGAAACGGGTTTCAAAACACACCTTTACATTTTTATAATGGGGAGATAAAGAGAAGAAAATTGTGCGTCAAAAATGTTTTTGAATCCTCACATGCATATGTGGAAATATAAATTAAAATTTGATTATAAGAAGTTATAAAAAGAATTTGTTTTGAAACACAACATTTTGATACTATTCAAACAATAATATCTATCTTGATGTTTGAAAGAAAGTATAACATTAGGCATCAGGTTTTTTTAATTTTTAGTTTATGATTGAGAATTAAGCCACAATATAAAACCAACAATATTTTCAAAAAGAATTTAGAAGTTATGTTGATTTATGCAAGAAGTAGTGTTATCATATTATTAATACATTAATTAATACAGCTACATTTAAAACCCGGTAGACATGGGTGTACATACCAATATTTTTCTCTTTATTAACAAATAGAGGGAAATTATATGATACTGTTAGTCTAATTTCCTGCTCCACAACCCTCTTTTAATTTCTGACATATGTTTATGTCTGAAACAGAGGAGCAAAGCATTTGCAAACACCCCTGCGTTAAGCTGTAACCCTTCTGGAACCCTTGAGGATTTGAGCGACTGATATGGAGAGATTGTCAGTATGCAGCGCCCTCTGCTGGTCAATTTATTAAACATTGCGATAAACAAAATTCCCAAGTGTTAATGTTACAATGTGGGGGAAAAAACTAAGATTCTTTTGGAATTAGCCCTATAATTCCGGAGAGTTACCATTCACTATTATAGTGCCTTAGTGAACAGAGATTTACTTTTATGGAACAAAACAAGCGCAAAGCTACCTGGTACAAAGAAACATCCCCTGCAAAGAACGGAAGACATTTAGAGAATGAGACTGCTTATGCCTGCCCAGGTCTCAGGTCCAAAATCACCCCCTCTGTTACCTCTTTCTCAATCTTAATGCCCCTCCTCCATGTCCCACAGCCTCTCCGTGCTTTCACTTACCATTTCTGCTGCAATCTTTCAGCCTGTATCTTCTCATTGGAACTGGGAGCTCATCCAGCAGGGATGTGTGTCACTCCTCCTGGAAGCCTCAGACATTACAAAAATTCAGTAACTGTCTGTCCAGTTTGGGTGTTTTCAAAAGCTGTAGAATTAATCATTGGGCCAGAATCAGCAATGTTGCAATGCAATTCTCGGTGATGAATTTAGAAAGTTGTCCTGGATCCCAGAAGTGAAATTTTTAATCATGAAGAGTGGTGAACACAATGTATGTGGCATAATACACCTCTGGCTGTGTATTCATTAATTTTAAAGAAGGAAAATGAGTACAACACTACTACTACTACAATTTCCATTTGGGTTCCAGGCCAGATTCTTGGGTTCAGAGGCCACTAAGAACGGGGAAGGAAGGGAGAGAAGGCAAACTTCTGGGCCAAGGTTTGGGGACGTGGAGGCAAACCTCTGAGACAGAGAGAGGAAGGCAGTCCTCTGAGACAAAGAGAAATCATTCTGGACCCCTCTGTAGCTCAAACTGACTCGGTTTTATCTGGAGTAAAGCAAAAGCAGTCATTTTAATAAATCCTTGAGATTCACATCTTTCCAGGTGCTGTAAGAGCACTGGGAAGACAGAAAAATTAACTAAATCTTTGTCAATGAATATTTAAGCAGTATACCAGGAGACTCTTCAAGTGAGAAACAAAACCTAGTAATTATAGAGATAAAATTGTGCAATTTTACTACATTAAATAACAACCCTTTACTGTACAAAACAGCATTACCTAAATGTCAAAATACAAGTAACAAACTGGGAAAAGTATCTGCAACACATATGGAAAGTCTACAGTCCTTACTATGTAAAATGCATTTATACAAACCAATAAGAAAGTGAATGCCAACAACCTAACACAACAAGCGTGAGCAATTTTCAAGAGAGGAAGGAGATTGTGTCTAAGCATTTGTCAATATAGTCAACCTTACTAATAATAAAATGCAACTATTTTACCTACTTGTTAGATTATCTACTTAATCTAACAACTATCAAATAGGTAAAACTAAAAATATTTTATAAACTTTGTGTATTAAAGCAAATGACCCCTCTAATATACTGTTGGCAAGAAAATTTAATTCTACAACTTTCACACAGAACAGTTTGGCACTATCTGTCACAATGCACCTTACATGCACGCCCAGCCATGTCTAGGCCTTTTCCCCAGACATCTATTCCAATTGGTACAAGGATATTCATAGTATGATCATTTTTAATAGCAAAAAAAAAATCTGGGAACAACCTAAATGTCCATGAATGGAGGCTGAATAAAGAAATCATGGGCCGGACGCGGTGGCTCACGCCTGTAATCCCAGCACTTTGGGAGGCCAAGGCAGGTGGATCACTTGAGGTCAGGAGTTCGAGACCAGCCTGGCCAACATGGCGAAACCCTGTCTCTACTATAAAATACAAAAATTAGCCAGGCGTGGTGGTATGAGCCTGTAGTCGCAGCTACTTGGGAGGCTCAGGCAGGAGAATTGCTTGAACCTGGGAGGCCCCAGTGAGGTTGCAGTGAGCCAAGATTGTGCCACTGCACTCTAGCCTGGATGACACAGCGAGACTCTCTCTCAAAAAAAAGAAATAAATAATAGTACACCAACATTTACAGTGAGAGTAGGATTATATATAGTAATTCAGAGAGATTGCTGAGATAATGTTTATTGGGAAAATGTGCAGAATGAAGATGATCATACACTCTCATCTTGTGCTTATAAAGAACATATATGCGTTTATTTATCAATAGCTTCGCTCTGGAAAAGTGTGCAATGACCTCTGGAAAATACGGCTGGGAGAAGACTAAGTTGCACTACATAGAATACCCTCTGGCACTTCTTGTTCATTTTTGACTATATCATTATATTACGTTTTCAAAAATAACTTTCTAAAAACTGTGTTTTGGGAGGCTAAGGTGGGAGGATGGCTTGAGGCTAGGAGTTGGAAAAAACCCTGGGCAACATGCTGAGACCCTGTCTCTATTTAAAAACAAAACTGTATGAAAAAATAAACATTTCCAGCAGTTTCATCTACAATGTGAATTGCATATGTGCAGTAACAAAAAAGTCCTTCTGTCTAGCTTCTGATTTGTCAGACACAGCAAACAGGGTGCAAGGATGTTCAGACTGAGAAGACGAGCGCTTGGCTCCCCAGGCAGGGGCTCACAGTGACTGGAGAAGGAGGACTGGATCATAGACTCTAGGCAAGGCTGCCCACCCCTCCCGGTCCCTACTCCTTGGGAGTGGAGCCTTCTCAGCAGAGGCACCAACCCGAACTCAGGTCGTCCAACAGGATGCAGAGGTCTTGAAAGGCAGTACAGACAATGACTCTGGGTCAGACATCCTCAGTTGCTCCTAGGCAGATCACTACGCTCAGCAAACACCCAGGATCTTCCTGAGAATGAGGAGGGTGTTTCTCCAGCACGGCTTACAGAGAAGCCCCTGAAAGGCCCATGAGGCCACTGCTGGGGTGTGGAACAGCTGCACTGGTCACCTGTGGATGTCTGTGACCAGCAGTGCATGAGTTTTTTCTAAAGGTGTCTCTATCCAGGTAAAACACAAAGTTAGATGGGCTGAAAAACTGATGAGGTTTGAGCACCACTTTTCAATGATCTAAAAGAAGCAAACCGTGCTGACAACATAGGAGTGTACACAAGTTATTTCAGATGAGTTTATCAGCAGTTTTTGTATTAGGCCATTGTTACATTACTATAAAGAAATATCTGAGACTGGTCATTTACAAAGAAAAGAGGTTTAATTGGCTGACAGTTCTGTAGACTGTAGAGGACATGATTGAATATGGCGTCAATGTCTGCTCAGATTCTGGGGAAGCCCCAGGATGCTTATAGTCATGGCAGAAGGTGAAAGGGGAGCAGACCTCTCATGTGGCGGGAGCAGGAGCAAGAGCAGCAGAGAGTGTGAGGTGCCACACACTTGTAAACAACCAGATCTCACGAGAATTCACTGTCACGAGGACAGCACAAAGGGGATGGTGCTAAATCATTTATGTGAAATCCACCCCCATGATCCAATCATTTCCCACCAGGCCCCACCTCCAACCTTGAGGATCACATTTCAATATGAAATTTGGGTGGGGACATGCCTCCAAACCCTATAAGTGTTCAAACTTTTTGATTATAGGTCCCTACCATAAAAAACTTTTGAGCATGTACTTACATTCTGTGTATATTCACAGAAGCATATAGACTTATCACTGTACTCAATACTGTGCACATTACAATCAAATACAAAACAGAAATGCTTCAAGCGTAACATAAACCATAGTTTTCCTGCCCTCATACTCACCATTTGGAAATAACAGCTGTGAACGGTGCTTCTCACACTTCAGACATCTGCACACTGTTAATGGGTTTTGGGTGCATATGGGGACTGCCATGTTTAGTAAAATCTTAAGAAAAGTTATAACAGTGTTTAAGACTAACATTAAATGTGAAATAATCTCTCTTTCCTGCCATTGAGAAGCCTGAAATCCAGTCCAGTAGAATGCTCAATTCACAGGACAGCTGGTTACTCTACTTCTGGTAAATAGAACCTTCTGATACAAATTCATGGTCCTCTTGGGAGTCAGTGACTGTTTGGTGACTCTCAGCTGGTTCTATACATTCAGCTTAATCATGGTCATGGATACGGAAATTGTACAGAAATTCCTATGAAAAATCACTGATAGGAATGGAGACATGCTAAATGGAAGGCCCGTCAGATTCAAAAACTGGAAGTTTGAATTATGTGAATTTAGGAAATCATGGAAAATAAATTCCTCATCCTCTCTTGGATTGATTTGACTCTGCAAAGTATTCTTTCATTATCAGTGGCAGCATTAGGATGTGGTTTATAAATATTCCCAATAACACTTCATTGATTTCATTTTCTGGGTAGTGAAGAAAATCATGAAGTATGGGAAAGAGTTAAGCTCCTAGTGTGCCCGAGTTTGGTCTCTAATAATTCCTAATATTACAACCTCAACAGTAAAAACTGTAATCATTCAGTTGTAGGTGACAGGTTCAGGCTAGGCCAAATAGCAATATATTCCCAAACCACCACATATCACAAAATCATCTTTACTGGTTTTATCAACAACATGAAGAAGTGATTTTACCTCCGTGTAAATTTATGCAAACAGCTTTTCTATTAGCAATGTATTTTGGTGGTTTTTTTTTAATGCAGTTTCATAGCCCACTTCCTCACTGAAAATATTGTAAATAAAAAACACCTTATGTCTAAGATTTCATCTTCTCCACAATTTTCACTATTTCCTTTAACAACCAGAGTCATGTTATTGACTGTGAACCTTTCCCTTTGAATAAAGACTGACTATTGGTGGAATCACTTGATTTTTATATAAAAGCCCTTGTTCATTGAACATATTTCAGCCATCTTAAAAATACTAGTCCCCATGCTCGCTTCGGCAGCACATATACTAAAATTGGAATGATACAGGAAGATTAGCATGGCCCCTGCACAAGGATGACACGCAAATTCGTGAAGCATTCCATATTTTTATTAAGAAAATGTGGCACATATACACCATGGAATACTATGCAGCCATAAAAAAGGATGAGTTTGTGTCCTTTGTAGGGACATGGATGCGGCTGGAAACCATCATTCTTAGCAAACTATCACAAGAACAGAAAACCAAATACCGCATGTTCTCACTCATAGGTGGGAACTGAACAATGAGATCACTTGGACTCGGGAAGGGGAACATCACACACTGGGGCCTATGATGGGGAGGGGGGAGGGGGGAGGGATTGAATTGGGAGTTATACCTGATGTAAATGACGAGTTGATGGGTGCTGACGAGTTGATGGGTGCAGCACACCAACATGGCACAAGTATACATATGTAACAAACCTGCACATTATGTACGTGTACCCTAGAACTTAAAGTATAATAATAATTTTAAAAAACAAATAAATAAAAAAATAAAAAGTGTAATAATAATAAAAAAAAATACTAGTCCCCATGCAGGGAACCCCTAGCTTGGGCCCACAGCACAGACCCTCCATCCTGGACTGACTACACTGAATGATTAACAACCTGCATTTCTCTGGGGTGGAGTCCCCAGGAGACAAGCAAAAGACCCTTGGACACAACCACTACTAATGTCCCTTGCTCTGCTGCATCCAAGTTGGGGAGGGAACATAAACCCTGAGATCACCGCAGAGCTGTGGTGGGTAGCTCAGGAGTGCCAAGCTGCAATCTACAGCCAGCACTCAAGTGAGAGCAGAGCCCAAAATTTCAGAGCATTGAGAGGGAGCATAGCTGCAAGAGTAAGGAAATATAGAGAAGCCACACAACTGAGCAAGAGCTTACCAAAAGACCAATATGCCTGAGCACCACCTACTGAATCACACTCCAAAGCTTCAACCCCCAAAATACCTCACTAACATATCCTGCTGTGAAACCAAAGACAAGCAGTCAGCTACAAATAAAGATGCTGCACAAAGCCTTAAACCTGTGAAAACATCCAGAAAAGAAGTCAATTGACTGTACTCAATATACACTGCAGTTAAAGGAACACCCACATGCAGAGATGAGAAAGAACCAATGCAAGAACTCAGGTAATGCACTAGTTCTCCAGCAAGGGTTCTATTCTATTCTATTCTATTCTATTCTTTTCTTTTTATAAGATGGAATCTTGCTCTGTCACCAGGCTGGAGTGCAGTGGCATGATCTTGGCTCACTGCAAACTCCACCTCCCAGGTTCAAGTCATTCACCTGCCTCAGCCTCCCGAGTAGCTGGGACTATGGGTGTGCACCACTACACACAGCTAATTTTTGTATTTTTAGTAGAGATGGGGTTTCACCATGTTGGCCAGGATGGTCTCAATCTTTTGACCTTGTGATCTCCCCACCTCGGCCTCCCAAAGTGCTGGGATTACAGGCACGAGCCACCGTGCCCGGCCCCAAAAAGAGTTCTTAACCAGGCTCAGTTGGCTGAAAAGACAGCAATATAATTCAGAATATGGATAGAAACAAAGATCATCAAGATTCAGGAGAATAGCAAAACCCAATCCAAGGAAACTAAGTATCACAATAAAATGATACAGAAGCTGAAAGAAAGCATAGCCAGATCCTAATGGATCTGACAGAGCTGAAACACACACTACAAGAATTTCACAATGCAATTGCAAATATCAACGGTGGAATAGACCAAGCTGAGAAGGGAATCTCAGAAATCAAAGACTGCCTCTCTGAAATAAGACAGTCAAATGAAAATAAAGAAATTAGAATGAAAAGGAATGAACAAATTTCAAAAAATATGGAATTAAATAAAGAAGGAAATCTACTAACCACTGGTGTCCCTGAAAAGGAAGGGGAGAAAGCAAACAACTTGGAAAATAAATTTCAGGATATCATCTATGAAAAATTCCCCAGTCTTGCTGGAGAGGCCAACAGTCAAATTCAGGAAATACAGAGAACCCCTGCAAGGTTCTACACCAGAAGATCATCCTTAAAACACATAATCATCAGATTTTCCAAGGTTTAAAAGAAAGAATGGTAGAGGCAGCTAGAGAGAAAGGGAAGATTACCTGCAAAGGGAATACCATCAGGCTAACAGTCCACTCCTCAGCTGAAACCCTACAAGCCAGAATAAACTGGAGGCCTGTATTCAACATTCTTAAAGAAAAAAAAATTAACCAAGAATAGCCAGCCAAACTAAGCTTCCTAAGTGAAGAAGAAATCCTTTTCAGATAAGCAAATTTTGAGGGAGTTTGTTACTACCAGATCTGCCTTACAAAAGACCTTTAAAGGAGAACTAAATATCAAAAGGAAAGACCACTACCAGCAAATACAAGAACACACTTAAATACACAGACCAGTCACACTATAAAGCAGCATAATAACCAGCTAAAAACACAATGACAGGATCAAAACCACTCATATCAATACAAACCTTAAATGTAAATAGGCTGAATGCCCCCCCCCCCCAAAAGGCACAGAGTGGTAAGCTGAATAAAAAAGCAAGACCCAAGGGTATGCTGTCTTCAAGAAACCCATCTCACATATAATGACACCCACAGGCTCAAAATAAAGAGATGGAGAAAAAAATCTACCAAGCAAATGGAAATCATAAAAAAGTAGATCCCAAGTATCACAAATATATGCACCCAACATAGGAGCATCCAGATTCCTAAAACAAGTTCTTAGAGACATTTCAAGAGACAGACTCCCACATAATAATAGTGGAAAACCTCAAAACTCCATTGACAGTATCAGACAGAACATCAAGACAGAAAGTTAACAAAGGTATTTAGAGACTGAACTCAACATTGGACCAAATGGATCTGATAGAACTCTACAGAACTTTCCACCCAAAAACAACAGAATATACATTCTTCTCATCACCACATCAGTGACCACATAATCAAATGTAAAACAATCCTCAGCAAATGCAAAAGAACCAAAATCATACCAAACACATTCTCAGACCACAGCAAAATAAAAATAGAAGTCAGGACTTAAAAATTGCTCAAAACTATCAATTACATGGAAATTAAGCAACATCCTCCTAAATGACTTTTGAATAAATAATGAAATTAGGGGAGAAATCAAGAGTTCTTGGAAACTAATGAGAGCAAAGGTATAACATATGAGAATCTCTGGGACACAGCTAAGGCAGTGTTAAGATGGAAACTCATAGCACAAAACATCCACATCAAAAAGTTAGAAAGAACTCAAATTAACAACCTAATATCACAACTGAAACAACTAGAAAAGCAAGAGCAAACCAACTGCAAAGCTAGCAGAAGACAAGAAATAACCAAAATCAGAGCTGAACTGAAGAAAATTGAGACACAAAAAACCATTCAAAAGATCAACAAATCCAGGAGTTTGTGTTTTGAAAAAAAGTAATAAGATAGGCCACTAGCTAGACTAATAAAGAACAGAAGAGATAAGATCCAAATAAACACAATAAGAAATGACAAAGGGGATGTTACCACTTACCTCACAGAAATAAAACTAACCAGAAGAATCTACTATGGACACCTCTATGCATGCAAACTAGAAAACCTAAAAGAGATGGATAAATACCTGGACACATACACCCTTCCAAGATTGAACCAGGAAAAACCTGATTCCCTGAACAGATCAATAACAAGCTCCAAAATCGAATAAGTAATAAATAGCCTACCAACCAAAAACAGCCCAGGACCAGATGAATTCACAGCCAAATTCTACCAGATGTACAAAGAAGAACAGACAGCATTCCTACAGAAACAATTCCAAAAAATTGATGAGGGGAGATTCCTCCCCAACTCATTCTATGAGGCCAGCATCATCCTGATACCAAAACCTGGCAGAGACACAACAAAAAAGGACAACTTTGGGCCAATATCCTTGATGAACACTGATGCAAAAATCCTCAACAAAAGAAACTTGCAAACTGAATCCAGCAGCACATCAAAAGGATAATCCACTATGATCAGGTAGGCTTCATCCCCAGGATGCAAGGTTGGTTCAACATATGCAAATCAACTGTGATTCATCACCTGAACAGAGCTAAAGACAAAAACCACATGATTATACCAATAGACGCAAAAAAAAGACTTCTGATAAAATTCAACAAACCTTCATGTTAAAAACTCTCAATGAACTAGGTATGGAAGGAAGATACCTCAGAATAATAAGAGCTATCTATTACAAATCCACAGCCAACATTATACTGAACGGGGAAAAGCTGGAAGCATTCCCCTTAAAAACCAGTGCAAGAAAAGGATGCCCCTCTCACCACTCTTCTTCAACATAGTATTGGAAGTCCTGATCTGAACAATCAGGCAAGAGAAAGAAATAAAGGTCATCCAAATTAGAACACAGGAAGTCAAACTATCCCTGTTTGTAGATGACATGATCCTGTATCTAGAAAACCCCATAGTCTCTGCCCAAAAGCTCCTTCAGCTGATAAACAACTTCAGCAAAATTTCAGAATACAAAATCAATGTACAAAAATCACTAACATAGCTACACACCAACAACAGCCAAGCTGAGAGCCAAGTCAGAAATACAGTGTCATTCACAATTGCCACAAGAAGAATAAAATACCTAGGAAATACAGCTTTTCAGAGAGGCAAAAGATCTCTACAATAAGAACTACAAAATACTGCTCAAATAAATCAGAGATGATACAAACAAATGAAAAAACATTCCATGTTCATGGATAGGAAGAATCAACAGCATTAACATGACCATACTACCCAAAGCAATTTACAGATTCAATTCTATTCCTATCAAACTACCAACAACATTTTTCACAGCACTAGAAAAAATTATTTTAAAATTCATGTGGAGGTTGGGTGCAGTGGCTCACACCTGTAATCCCAGCACTTTGGAAGGCCAAGGCAGGTGGATTACCCAAGGTCAGGAGTTCAAGACCAGCCTGGCCAACATGGTGGAACCCCATCTCTACTAAAAATACAAAAGATGAGCCACGTGTGGTGGCATGTGCCTGTAGTCCCAGCTACTGGGGAGGCTGAGGCAGGAGAATTACTTGAACCCAGGAGGGGGAGATTGCAGTGAGTCGAGATTTCACCACTGCACTCCAACCTGGGCAACAGAGTGAGACTCCATGTCAAAAAAAAAAAAATGAATTTTTTAAAAGCCAGAATAGCCAAAACAATCCTAAGCAAAACCAAGAAAGCTGGAGGCATCATGTTACCAAACTTCAAACTATATTACAGGGCTACAGTAACCCAAACAGCATTGTACTGGTACAAAACAGATACATAGACCAATGGAACAGAATAGAGAGCCAAGAAATAAGGCCCCACACCTATGACCATCTGATCTTCAACAAAGCTAACAAAAACAAGCTATGGGGAAAGGACTCCTTATTCAATAAATTGTTCTGAGATAATTGGCTAGCCAT
Source organism: Piliocolobus tephrosceles (assembly GCF_002776525.5). Classification (NCBI taxonomy): domain Eukaryota; kingdom Metazoa; phylum Chordata; class Mammalia; order Primates; family Cercopithecidae; genus Piliocolobus; species Piliocolobus tephrosceles. Next base: position 9,067,554 of record NC_045451.1, read on the forward strand.
ATGCAGAAGATTGAAACTGGACCCCTTCCCTACACCATTTACAAAAAATCAACTCAAGATGTATTAAAGGCTTAAATGTAAAACCCAAAACTATAAAAACCTTGGACAGCAACCGAGGCAACACCATTCTAGACAGAGGAATGGGCAAAGATTTCATGATGAAGACACCAAAAGCAATTGCAACCAAAGCAAAAATTGACAAATGGGATCTAATTAAACAAAAGACCTTCTGTATAGCACAAGAAACTATCAACAGAGTAAATAGACAATCTACAGAATGGGAAAAATATTTTGTAAACTAAGCACCTGACAAAGGTCGAACAGCATCTATAAGAAACTTAAATTTATGAGAATAAACAAATAACTCCATTAAAAAGTGGGAAAAGGACATGAACAGAAGAAGATATACGTATTAGTCTATTTTCATACTACTATGAAGAAATATCTAAGACTAGGTAATTTACAAAGAAAAACAGGCACCTGTAACTCACACGGACTCACAGTTTCACATGGCTGGGGAGGCTTCACAATCATGACGGAAGGTAAAGGAAGAGCAAAGGCACATCTTACATGGCAGCAGGCAAAAGAGAGGGTGTGCAGGGGAATTGCCCTTTTGTAAAATCATCAGTTCTCAGGAGACTTATTCACTATCATGAGAACGGCATGGGAAAAATCCACCCCCATGATTCAATTGTCTTCCTCTGGGTCCCTCCCACAACATGTAGGAATTATGGGAGCTACAATTCAAGATGATATTTGGGTGGGGATACAACCAAACCATATCATTAATCCCCTGACCCCTCCCAAATTTCATGTCCTCACATTTCAAAACCAATCATGCCTTTCCAAAGTCTTAACGCATTTCAGCATTAACTCAAAAATCCACAGTCCAAAGTCTTACCTGAGATAAGGCAAGTCCCTTCCACTATGAGCCTGTAAAATCAAAAGCAAGTTAGTCACTTCCTATGTACAATGAGGATACAGGCATTGGTTAAATACACCTGCTCCAAATGGGAGAAAAGGGCCAAAATGAAGGGGTTACAGGCTCCACGCAAGTCCAAAACCCAGCAGGGCAGTCAAATCTTCAAGCTCCAAAATTATCTCCTTTGACTCCATGTCTCACAACCAGGGAATACTGATGCTAGAGGTGGGCCCCCACGGTCTTAGGCAGCTCTGCTACTGGGGCTTTTCAGGGTACAGCCCCACTCCTGGCTGCTTTCATGTCATTGAGTCTTCTGTGGTTTTTCCAGGCACATGGTGCAAGCTGTCAGTTTATCTACCATTCTGGAGTCTGGGGACAGTGGCCCTCATCTCACAGCTCCATTAGGCAGTGCCCCAGTTGGGACTCTGTGTAGGGGCTCCTACCCCACATTTCCCTTCCATATTGCCCTAGCAGAGGTTCTCCACAAGGTCTCCGCCCCTGCAGCACACCTCTGCCTGGACATCCAGGTATTTCCATACATCCTCTGAAATCTAGGCAGATGTCCCCCACACCTTAATTCTTGTCTTCTGCACACCCATAGGACCAACACCACATGGAAGCTGCCAAGGCTTGGGGCTTGCTGCCTCTGAATCCACAGTACAAGCTGTACATTGACCCCATGTAGCCACAGATGAAGCAGATGGAATGTAAACATGAAGTCCCAAGGCTGCACATAGCAGGGGGGGCCCTGGACCTGGCCCAGGAAACCGGTTTTCCCTTCTAGGCCACTGTGATGGGAGGGGCTGCCATGAAGGTCTCTGACATGCCCTGGAGACATTTTCTCCATTGTCTTGGTGAATAACATTCTGCTTCTCATTACTTATGCAAATTTCTGCTGCCAGCTTGAATTTCTCCCCAGAAAATGGGTTTTTCTTTTCTATTGCATCATCAGGCTGCAAATTTTTCAATCTTTTTGCTCTGCTTCCTCTTGAACTTTTTACCGCTTAGAAATTTCTCCCACCAGATACCCTAAATCATTTCTCTCAAGTTCAAAGTTCTACAGTTCTCTAGGATGGGGGTAAAATGCCACCAGTCTCTTTGCTAAAGCGTAGCTAGTATCACCTTCGCTCCAGTTCCCAATAAGTTCCTCATCATCTGAGACCACTTCAGCCCAGACTGTTTGGTCAAAACCATTCAACAAGTCTCTAGGAAGCTCCAAACTTTCCCACATCTTCCTATCTTCTTCTGAGAGCTCCAAATTATTCAAACATTTGCCTGTTACCCAGCTCCAAAGTCACTTCCACACTTTCAGGTATCTTAATAGCAGTATCCCACTCTCAGTACCAATTTACTGTATTAGTTCATTTTCAAACTGCCTGGAAGACATACCTGAGACCGGGCAATTTATAAAGAAAAAGTGATTTAATAGACTCACAGTTAGATATGGCTGAGGTGGTCTCACGATCATGGAGGAAGGTGAAGGAAGAGCAAAGGCACATCTTACATGGCAGGCAACAAGACAGCATGTGCCAGGGAACTGCCCTTTTATAAAACCATCAGTTCTTGTGAGATTTATGCACTATCACGTGAACAGCATAGAAAAAACCTGCCTCCGTGATTCAATTACCTCACACTGGGCCCCTCCCAAAATATGTGGGGATTATGGGAGCTACAATTCCAGATGAGATTTGGGTGGGTACAAACTATATCAACATATATGTGGTCAACATATTAAAAAAATCTCAATGTCACTGATAGTTAGAGAAATGCTAATCAAAACTACAATGAAATACCATCTTACGCTGGTCAGAATGGCTATTATTTTATTTTTTGTTTGTTTGTTTTGAGACAGAGTTTCACTCTTTTTGCCCAGGCTGGAGTGCAATGGTGTGATCTCAGCTCACTGCAACTTCTGCCTCCTGGATTCAAGTGATTCTCCTGTCTCAGCCTCCTGAGTAGCTGAGATTACAGGTACCCACCACCATCTGGCTAATTTTTTGTATTTTTGGTGGGGATGGAGTTTCATTATATTGGCCAGGCTGGTCTTGAACTCCTGACCTTAGGTGATCCACCTGCCTCAGCCTCCCAAAGTGCTGGGATTACAGGCATGAGCCACCACACCCAGCCTCAGAATGGCTATTACTAAAAAGTCAAAAAATAGCAGATGCTGGTTGCAGAGAAAGGGGAACACTTATATACTGTTGGTGGGAGTGTAAGTTAGTTCAGTCATTGTGGAAAGCAGTATGGTGATTCCTCAAAGAGCTAAAAACAGAACTGTTATTCGACCCAGCAATCCCATTACTGAGTATATACCCAAAGGAATAGAAATAATTCTGCCATAAAGATACATCCACGCGTATGTTCATTCCAGCACTATTAACAATAGCAAAGACATGGAATCAATCTAAATACCTATCAATGACAGATTGGAACAAGAAAATATGGTACATATACACCATGGAATACTATGAAGCCATAAGAAAGAATGAGATCATGTCTTTTGAGGGAACATGGATGGAGCTGGAGGCCATTATCTTTAGCAAGCTAACACAGAAACGGAAAACCAAATAACACATGTTCTCACTTGTAAGTGAGAGCTAAATCAGAAGTCATGAACACAAAGAGGGTAACAACACACACTGGGGCCTACCTGACGGTGAAGAGTGGAAAGAGGGAGAGAAGCAGGAAAAATAACTGATGGATACTAGGCTTAATACCTCGGTGATGAAGTAATCTGTACAACCCCCATGCCACAAATTTACCTATGTAACAAACCTCCACATGTCCCCAAGAACCAAAAATAAAAGTTAAAAAAAAAAAAAAATACTAGTGCCACTGATCCTTTTCCAGGCTCTATCATAGCTCACAAAGTAATGTTAACTTAAACAACAAAATTTTTATAGTACGTATTTTTAGTAAAAGAAAAAACAAACAAAAATTATCCAGCTCTCTCCCCTCATCTATACTTGGCACTTCATGTCAGACATAAAGTATATATCTATGAGTATATGTATGGAATAGTCCTTGATTTTCCAGTGTCAGCCACTGGTACTATGCAGCCTCCAACGCTGATTCGGATGTTTGATCATGGAATTTTGTCAATGGCTTGATTGCCATGTTCCCTGGATGAAAACCAGTCAATTTTTATAGCTGGTTTTACAAGCATCTTGTCAATCAAATTTGTAAATTGTACCCATTTTTCTTTAAGGAATTCGTTTTTCCATAATCTCTCTGTAGCACTGGTCATTTCTCTACCACTACTGAGGGGGAAAAAAAGGTCCATTTTAAAAATTGAAAATATTTAATTTTTTGTTATTCTAAATATCTGCAATTGGCTTACCAAAAAAGGTGATGGGGTTTTGTTTTTGTTTGTTTTTTTTTTTTTTTTTGTGAGACGGAGTCTCGCTTTGTCACCCAGGCTGGAGTGCTGTGGCCGGATCTCAGCTCACTGCAAGCTCTGCCTCCCGGGTTCACGCCATTCTCCTGCCTCAGCCACCCAAGTAGCTGGGACTACAGGCGCCGCCACCTCGCCCGGCTAGTTTTTTGTAGATTTTAGTAGAGACAGGGTTTCACCGTGTTAGCCAGGATGGTCTCGATCTCCTGACCTTGTGATCCACCCGTCTCGGCCTCCCAAAGTGCTGGGATTACAGGCTTGAGCCACTGCGCCCGGCGGGGTTTTGTTTTTAAAACGCCTCGAAGTTTGTATGGATTGGTGCCACACTTTGAAAGAATTCTAGCCCAGACATCATGCCATAATAAACAGGGATAAACGGATTCTTAAAAAATCCACTGTGAGGGCACTCACACATGACCTTTTGACTGCTTGTTCAAAATCTTCATGCTCAAAAAGTCAACATTTACGAGCATACATAGATTCACATTTTATATTTACCTAGAAACCCACTTACTATTTGCATTTATGAAACTATTTTGACTTTAATATATGCACTGCTATTTTCCTCACTACGTTTATTATTCAATGAAACACTTTAAAGCCTTTGATCCATTTATGAGTATGATACACCACAATACTAATAACTCAACATGCAAATTTAACAAATCTGAATAATACCATGCAAATAATACAAAAATATGCTGGTTGAGATAACTTCCTGTAAATTGGAAGTTAGATAAGGCAGACCAATGGAATCCATAGAGTTCATGCACAGCTTTTTAAAGTATTATTAAGAATGCAATGGCATTTCTATGAAAATTGTAATGAAACATATATTACAAATATGTGAAATGTTCATAGGATGTTTTTAAACTTTTTCCTCTAAAATCACCAGCGGCACAGCTGTTAGTCCACAAGAGACCATGAAAGTCCAGAAAACTAAACGTTGTGTTGAGATCTGGATGTGGACATCCCTTCCCAATGTCAAGTTCTACAACATCAATCTCATTGATAGCTTGAAATTGGCCATGATGGAGTCTTTTATACCTTGAACATGCCCAATCACTACGAATTAAGACTTTTGGGGGTGAGGGAGTGCTGTGGTGATACCCAATTTACCAGCACAATACTGGGAAGGCTGCATTCTTAGGAGCCCTGCTCTAACCATAGAATCCCTTCTTCCCACATTCAATCAGTTGCCAAATCATTCATCCAGTCATTCAACATATACTTGAATATACTGTAGAAGATGCATTGCTCCGAGCCCTGGGTCTAAGTGCAAGGGAGTGAACAAAACAGATGTGTTCTGCTCTCATGGATGTATAATCTGGTAGTTGAGACAAAACTGTAAATTAGTTAACAAAAAAATTATAATATAAAACAAGTGCTATAAAGAAACAGAACTGGGAGTGATGATGCAGTAATAGAAAGGAAACAGACCTGACTCACACGTCAGGGAAGGCTCCTCCAAAGAGGGCAAGAGGATGAGTCTGTCAGTTTCCAAAGAGAAGGAAGAGATCTGAGGGTTCTGAGTGGGAAATGCCCACCATGTGCATCCCAGAATGCAGGCAGTGGCTGGAATGCTGGGAGAGAGGAGGGCAAACGAAAGGAAGCTGAAGAGATGGTCGGGGTTGCATCCTCCAGGTCCTGAAGGCCACAGTGAGGAGTCTGAAGTTTACTTCCAAGAAAATGGGAAATAATGAAACTGTTTTAGGTAGGTGAGCAGCACGTTATTTTATTTATATATATATATATTACATATAATATAAATATGTCTGTCATATATATGTCTATCATAATATATATTACATATATAATACAGATATATCTGTTATAGCTGGATGGGGAACAGAAGCAGTAGGAAAATTTAGGCAAGATGGAGGTTTGGACTAATGTGATCAAAGAGTGGATGGAGATTGGTGGATAGATGTGAGACATAAGACACGAAAACAACAGGGTTTGTTGACTCACTGTCAGGAAAGCAGAAATTGAAGATAACAGTGTCCTGGCTTGAGTGACTTAGATGATGATACAACTCATTAAGATTGAGAAGACAGGTAGAGGAACAAAACTGTGGAAGACAAGGGGAAAGAGACAGACTGGTGGAAACATCCTGTTTGAGAGGCCTCTCAGCAATCCAAGGGCAAGGCCAGGTCGGCATCTGGATAATACTTACAATGTTTCTCCTTTTCTATTACCATTAGCTAAAACCTTCTGGGGATATTTTGTCATCTAACAATGCCCCCCTTATGGAAACTATCCCATGCAACACCGCCGTATTTGCCTTCTTAAAATGTCATGATTCTCGATTATCTTTTCAAAAATTGTCCATGCTTCCCTAGATTAACTTCAGCTTCAAGCTCCCATCTGCTCTTACCCCTCACTACGTCTCTACAAACACCAGCCAAGTTAAAACATTCTCTTGTCACTCCCCAGATTTTTCTGATTGCACATTTCTTCATGTCCTGCTCTCTGCTTGTAGTTCTCCCATCACCTCTTCAGTTTCCACTACCTCAGACCATATTTATGCACTGTGTAAAGAATCCTGTCAGCTGGATTAAGAAAATGTGGCACATATACACCATGGAATACTATGCAGCCATAAAAAAGGATGAGTTTGCGTCCTTTGTAGGGACATGGATGCAGCTGGAAACTATCATTCTTAGCAAACTATCACAAGAACAGAAAACCAAACACCACATGTTCTCACTCATAGGTGGGAACTGAACAATGAGATCACTTGGACTCGGGAAAGGGAACATCACACACCGGGGCCTATCATGGGGAGGGGGAAGGGGGGAGGGATTTGCATTGGGAGTTATACATGATATAAATGATGAATTGATGGGTGCTGACGAGTTGATGGCTGCAGACACCAACATGGCACAAGTATACATATGTAACAAACCTGCACGTTATGCACATGTACCCTAGAACTTAAAGTATAATAAAAAAAAAAAAAATCCTGTCAGATGCCCTGATCTTTGTGACATCCTCTCAATTCAAACATGAATATGAATGTGTACCACTTAGGAAGTTGTGTGATGGGTTTTGTAAAAGGAACACACACTTTGGCATCAGAAGCCCTGGGGTAAGTGCTATCCCTATCATTTATTATCTGTGTTTTGAAAAACTTGCTTAACATATTTGGATTTTGACTTATTCATTTATGAAATGGAAGTACCATGTGTGTTGTGGAAATTCAAGGAAACTGAAAACAAAAATGTTTTCAAACTTTCACACACCGTAACTATCTACATTAGTTTCTCAATTTTTAACCCATGTTCCCTTTTGATAAGCACAATAACAATGTTTAGCTTCTGAGTATAAATTCATGTCATAATGTTGGATATTTTTGTAAATACTCATCACTGCCTAGTGAGTCTCACTTCTTTGAATGCAATGCAACCGTCCAACTTATACCCACTAGTTAAAATTCCTGTTTGAAGGTAAAAATATGATTGGGTCCACCACTAACATTTATGTATACGGTTTATCATCTTTATTAAATAACATTATCATCTTACTCATTTTTGCAATACGTAAGTATTTATAATACAATCTACCTAGTAAAACCTCAATAAATATTAATTGAATCAATTAATTGATTGGTTTCAACTGCAAATTAATTGAGCATCACAAAGAAATTATTCTTGATGTTGAGAAAATTGAAAATAAGGACCTGGGGAGGATTCTGGGGAGAAAGAAAGCATTGTATACAACATATACAATTCATTTCTTCAGTCACCCTTCATTAGCCAAGACACACATTATCCATCTCATTCTACCACTTAGTGGTTTTCACCTTCCATAAATCATGTCTCTGTGTTTTCGCTCATACTGTTCTCTCTGCCAGGAATGCTCACCCCATTCCCCTGACCAACTCTCAGCACAACCCTTAATCTGCCTAGAGAAAACCTAAATTACAATAGCCGGAACCCAAGGGAGAGTCAGCACCAACAATACAGGAGAGAAAAAAAATGGTGGAAGAGTGTCATGCCAATGCAAGACTTTCTTTTATGATATACTGTTGAATGTACCAGCGATCAAACTTGACTCAATCCATAAATTACACCCTGCTATCCTTGAGTCACTAAAACTCATATTCTACTTAGGCCCACATGTGTGTAGGGCAAATTCCTTCTGAATCCTCTCTTAAAATGTCTTAGAAACACCAGCAGGGCACAGCGGCTCACACCTGTAATCCCAGCACCTTGGGAGGCCGAGGTTGGCAGATCACCAGAGGTCAGGAGTTTGAGAGCAGCCTGGCCAACATGGCAAAACCCCATCCCTACTAAAAATACAAAAATTAGCTGGGCTTGGTGGTCCAAACCTGTAATCCCACTACTCAGAAGGCTAAGGCAGGAGACTCACTTGAACCCAGGAGGCAGAGGTAGCAGTGAGCCAAGATCGCACCATTGCACTCCAGCCTGGGCAACAAGAGCAAAACTCCATCTCAGAATTAAAAAAAAAAAAATGTCTTGGAAATACCAAAGGCTGTAAGAACCAGTCCTTGTCAAAAATAGATATTCTCCTTCTGCCTGATGCCTACTTCCTCTGACCCATCATTTTGACATCCGATAATAGCCCCCAAGAATTGCACACATTTATTGAGAATGTACTGTTTGCCAGGAACATTATCCTTTAATCCTCAAAGTAATCCTATAATGTTGACACTTTCATTGTCCCCATTTTAGGGATGGGAAAACTGAGGATTAGTGAGGTTGAGTGGTTAACTAAGGATCACACGGCCAGTACACATACAGTGGCAGCAAAATTTGAACCCAAATCTGTCTGGTTCCAAAGTTCAAAATGTTACACATTGGTTTATGATACCAGTGGTACCATATGATTCTGTTCAGGGGTGCTTTCTTCAGTTTGCGCCAACATGGGTATTCCCTCTCTTTATTACCCCCATAATTACTGACCACGTGTTTCAAGATTCAGGTTCCTGAACTTCTAAAGTTAGAATCTTAATCAAGAATAGTGCCTAGGCTGGGTGTGGTGGCTCATGCCTGTAATCCCAGCACTTTGGGAGGCCAAGGCAGGTGGATCGCCTGAGCTTAGGAGTTGGAGACCAGCCCAGGCAACATGGTGAAACCCTATCTCTACCAAAAATATGTAAAATTAGCCAGGTGTGGTTGCACACACCTGTGGTCCTAGCTACTTGGGAGGCTGAGGCAGGAGAATTGCTTGAGCCTAGGAGGCCAAGGTTGCAGTAAGCTGAGATGATGCCACTGCACTCCAACCTGGGTGACAGAGTGAGACTCCATCTAAAAAAATAAAAATAAAAATAAAAAAATAAAGCCTCTAAATAGATATCATCTTTTTTTTTTAATCTAGAGGCTAGTTCCGAAAATAATAGAGATTTTAGACTACAACATTTTTTTCTTTCTGTAGACTTTAACATCTCAAGTATCAGTGATGATTGCTTGTTAAGATGGAGAAGAGAATAGACACAAAATGCTCCTAAACATTTGCCTGCAGTAAAATGCATAAGCTGAACGATGATTAGTAAATAAGATGGCCACATTACAGAAAATAGATTTAATAAAATGTTGATGAGCTTCCTTTCTTCAAAGGTTAATAACCAGGAACACTTCCAAGCTAGTATTTCATTGGTAACTCTGAGTTGTAAACATGAAACTTACTTCCCTAACTCTGATATTGCTCATCAACCAGAATTCAGTGCTCCTTAAATTAGTGCTGCCTTGTTGCCATTAGTGGCAATTTAAAAAACGTTTACATTAATTATGAACGTAAGCTGATCAGGGAATGCATTTCTTCTAAATCATCTGGGACACAAAAGATGATCTCCTTATGAGAATTATAATTCTATAAAATTATTAGCTTTATTTTTCTAAGTGAGCATCAACTTTTCCTTCAGGACATTTGTGTCTTTGGTATCGAAGAAAGAACTAGATTAATCCTATACTAATCCTGAGAGCTGTAATCCTCTTTTTATTTTCAAATCCATATCAGTGCAATGTGACCAGCATTTAAACGACCATTCCCTGTTCTATTTGCCAGTGTTTTACATGCCAAAGATATTTTCCCAAGGACTCCTGCCGTCGTAAGATCAAACTTACAAAGGTCTCCAAGTCTTCTGAATCGGTTCAAAATCATACTACATATGCTGCAGTATATTTTCTTCATATAAAAATTATATTAAGTATACTCTGCTGGAGGAATTAGATATATAAAAGTTAAGGATGACTATTTCCATCAAAATGAAGTACAACGTAAGCATTCTTTTTTTTCTCTGGAGAACCCAGACTAATACAGAGAGAATTGGATTTGAGAGTAGCTCCTAGGCCTGGTCGTCAGAAGTGACTGCCAGGCAACCTGCCACATCGTGGAGTAGCTTGGGAGTTCCAGCTGCCAGTGGTGGCTGCCAGTGCCTTCATTCCCTCTGGAGCAGGAAACTCCTACTTAGTGTATCAACTGTAACTGCCAGCAGGCATTCTGCTGTGGACAGGAGTCTTAAAAGTGCAATAAGAGAACTGGAACTGGCAGAGGCCTCCCCCACATAATTGAATCTGAGCTTTCTGGGAATTCACTACTTTGACTTCGGACCACAGGCAAGCTTGACCTTCTCCTCCACTCAGGTCTGTAATTGAATCAAGTCTTGTAATGACACCTGGAGCCGTGCCAGACTCCATCTGTATCTTACAGTGGGGACTTAAGGGAAGTAGCTTCCCTTCCACTGGCAGGACCTCTTGAAAAACTGACCAGTCCTTCACTATCACCAACTCTTATGATATTACAGTGGTCATCAATAGCAGACTATTTCGGAGCAAGGTAGCACTCTAGGATTTCCCGAGGACCAAAGTTTAGCAAACCGTCTGTGACTGTCAGGGGACTTCTCAGTTCATGTCAGGTATAAACACATAGGTATTCTGTTTTACCTCCATCAGAATCCGCTGGAGAGAAAATGAAATCTTTCCTGCTTTATCATTCAGACCAAATTTCAATAAAAATTCTTATGGGAAATTGGGGAAACATCTCAGCCTGCAAAATGGATTTTAAATAAAGATAACTTATCTTTATCATTAGTATGCATGCTAGTGTATACTTACAAAATCTTAGTTTTGAATCTCCATCATTTTACTTTATTCTGACTCTGTTAAAGAACAAAGAGCCATCCTTCTTAGGATCACCAGGGAATGATGAAATGCCTCCGCCCAGTTTGAGAGCTTGCAGGGAGGCAGTCCCTTGATCAATGTGTATGGGAGCAGATGCCAGTTATCACTGGCCCTTTCATGCACATGGTATTAGGAAGACCACGTTCACCCTCCTCCCCTCCACATCCTCAAGTAAACGGTCATAAATGTACAACTACGTGCTTGATTACTTGCAAAAACTACTACCTTTAACACTCTGAGGGTATAACTCAGTGTCTCTAAAAGTTTTGTGACTGGATATATAATTAGTTGCATTTGTCCTTCACCGAAGGAAAATAGGCCTGAGACTCTCAGAGGGTTGCCCCATCTAAAGGACCTGGAAAGTTTCCTTTGTCCTATTTACCCCCATTGTCAGAACTGGATACAAGTCATGTCTAAGGATCCCAGTTAATGTGGAGCCTGCCTGTCTGGTAACTGACTCGAGCCACTTCCAAGGAGAAGGTAGCAGAGCTGGAGGCTCACATAGTCCACTCAAACATAGGCCTCCACAAGAGCTTGGCTTGCAATCTGAGATTGGCATCATTGATGTCTTGTACCACTGGATTGATCCAAGAGCCACCCTCTCCCATCCCTATTCCAATTCTTCTTTCATCATCTACTACTTTCTTATCTACACCCAGTTAATATTTGGCTTTAACAGAAGAGCCACCCCTGCCTTCTCCCTCCTTCTCCATCTAGGCCCAGTACATTTTCCCCTCAGTTCATGCAGTGAAAAGGGGGTATGGTCACACATCTTTCAAGCCTGTATCTGACACAGCGCAGAGAAGCAGAAAAAACACACAGGTATAGTTTCAGACCTCGGTGAAATTCTCACTCTGTCACAACCCGACGGCTATACCCTCAGAAAGACAATCTCCCTGCATATAGGGGTGTTTCATTGTGGTTGGGTTGGTGGGTTGATTTCTAAGAAAGCTCATACTAATGGAAGTCAATTGTACAACAAAAGTCTTGAATTAAGAAAAGGAGTCATTCTCCAAGGGGCTGCTCCTAATTCTATTGTGCATTTTAACATTGACGATCCTTAATCTTTGTTTCGGGCCTTCTATTTAGAACAGCGGTTTTCAGTCTTGGCTGTACATTACAATCACCTGGGGAGCGTTTAAAACGCACCATGCCCTGGCCACATGCCAGACCAATTAAATCAGACCCTCTGAAGGTGAGACCCAGGCATCAGTAGTTTTCACAGCTCCCAGGTGATTGCAACATGTATCCATGGTTAAGGCCCGCTAGATTGGAAGGCCCTTCCTTAACTGGCTTTAACTGTTTTGATTTCAGGAATTTTACATATGCTGCAGTATATTTTCTTCATATAAAAATTATATTAAGTATACTCTGCTGGAGGAATTAGATATATAAAAGTTAAGGATGACTATTTCCATCAAAATGAAGTACAACGTAAGCATTCTTTTTTTTCTCTGGAGAACCCAGACTAATACAGCGACTGTATTACTTGGTTCTCATGCTGCTAGGAACATATACTTAAGACTGGGTAATTTATAAAGGAAAGAGGTTTAATTGGCTCACAGTTCCACATGGCTGGGAAGGCCTCAGGAAACTTACAATTGTGGCGGAATGGAAAGTAAATATGTCCTTATTCACATGGCAGCAGGAGAGAGAAGTGCCGAGCAAAGGGGGGAAAAGCCCCTTATAAAACCATCAGATCTCGTGAGAACTCACTCACTATCATGAGAACAGCAAAGGGGTAACTACCCTCCTGATTCAATCACCTCCCGCTGGTGCCCTCCCACAACACATGAGGATTATGGGAACCAACAAAAAAGAAAAAAAGGTGAAAAAAAAAAAGAATTCAAGGTGAGATTTGGGTGGGGACATGGCCAAACCATATCAGTGATCGTGTGTCCTAATTTGTAAAATGAGGAAATAACATCAGTTGATCTTCAAGATCCCTTTTATTTGTATAGTCAATGACATTTGAATAATGACTGCACCTCTGATTCAAACAACTTCTTTGGAAAACCCTTTGAACTAGAAGTTCAATGTCTTACCAACTAGTAACTGCAAGACTTTGAAGAAATTGCCAGCCTCCTCTGATCCTTAGTTTCCAACCAGAACACATATCTGTTGTTAACAAGCCCAATTATAGCATTAGGGCTTTCCAGAAACATGCCCTTTTGACATATAGATCTACTTTACATTTACTACTTTTTTTTTAACCTTTTCTTAAATTATTTAAAACCTATAGATTTTAAATACAGACCTGGCAAAATGAACTTTGTTATAATTTAGTAGTTTGGAAATAAGGATAAATGCTATGCTTAAAGCTACATTGTGATTGGGTTTTAGCAATATATTGTAAAAGGATAGATGGATTACTCCTTATTGGATTCCCCCCTCCAGTTCCTTAATGTCTGTATATTCTTTTTTTTTTTTTGAGACAGAGTCTTGCTGTGTCACCCAGACTGGAGTGCAGTGGCATGATCTTTGCTCACTGCAAGCTCTGCCTCCTGGGTTCACGCCATTCTCTTGCCTCAGCCTCCCGAGTAGCTGGAACTGCAGGCACCCGCCACCACGCCTGGCTATTTTTTTGTATTTTTAGTAGAGACGGGGTTTGACCATGTTAGCCAGGATGGTCTCGATCTCCTGACCTCGTGATCTGCCTGCCTCGGCCTCCCAAAGTGCTGGGATTACAGGCATGAGCTACTGTGTCCAGCCAATGCCTGTATATTCTTTTAAAACAAACACACACACACACACACACACACACACACACACAACCAGCTCAGGCCTGCTCATCAGATTATGGAGTTGCACATGGATTGTCCCAGTCTATGTTGTAGCAGTTGAACTATTAAGACCCACTGTTCAAAGAGATGCTTCTCTCTTGATCCATGCAGGAAAGATCCAGTTTTTCCAGAGGTCTGTGGACTGCTGGGACAACTCCCACCTCCCTTCTCTGCCTTGCATCCATCCTAAGAAGTTATAAACCTTTACTTCCATACTTGGCGAAGAATCCTTCTTTTCTTTTCTGTTGGGTCTTTACTCATTCAATCAATTGCCTATTGAGTATCCTGTGCCAGGCACTGGTCAGAGTGCTTGAGATACATCAGTGAATAAAACAAAACAAGACTCCTGGTCTTGTGGATCTTACATCCTAGTGAGGGAGAGACAGACAACCTATATAATACATCAACAAATTATATAGCATACTAGAAGGTGGTAAGGGCCAGGGAAGAAACAAAATGTTGAACAAGGTTAGAAGGACTGGGAATGCAGGAGGGATTTGGTTGGGGCCAGAAAGGAATGTGATTTCATATAGGGCAGCGGTCCCCAACCTTTCTGGCACCAGGGACCAGTTTTATGGAAGACGATTTTTCCTCAGACGGGTTGAGGGGGATGATTTAGGAATGAAACTGTCCACCTCGGATCATCAGGCATTAATTAGACTCTCAGAAGGAGCACACAACCTGGATCCCTCGCATGTGCAGTTCACAATAGGGTTCGCACTGCTGGGAGAGTCTCAGGCCATCTCTGGGCTGACGGGAGATGGAGTTCAGATGGTAATGCTTGCTCAGCGTCGCTCACCTCCTGCTGTGCAGCCTGTTCCTAACAGCCCACGGACTGGTACTGGTCTGTGGCCCAGGAGTTGGGGAACGCTGATACAGAGGACCTTGTTCCAGGTCTGCAGTCAGTCCCATAATTAAGTGACCAACCTGGCCACCCAAACTAGTTACACAGATCTTACACATTACCGTAGGTTGAATATCCCTTATCTGAAATGCTTGGGATCAGAACTGTTTTGGATTTTGGAATATCTGCATATATACAATGAGACATCTTGGGGATGGGACCCAAATATAAAAATAAAATACATATACATTTTATATACATAGGCTGAAGATAATTTTATACAATATTTTAAAATAATTTTATTCATAAAACAAAGTTTGTGTCCTTTAAATCACTGGAAAGTAAAGGAAGCGAGCATGGAATTTTCCACTTCTGGCATCATGTCGGGGCCCAAAACGTTTCCAATTTTGAAGCATTTCGGATTTCAGAGTTTTGAATTAGGGATGCTCAACCCATATGTGTTTTAAACCATAAAGCAGTATTAAAATAGCAGGATCTATTATCATCATCATTAGTTCGAGCCTAACTTCAGCTTATGAATAAAGGCATAAAGAATAAGTGGAGACTTTTCCTCATTTACTTTCACTTACTCTCACACACACACATACACATACATACCACATACACCACATACACACACACCCCACATACACCATATACACACACACACCACATACACCACATACACACACAC
>NC_045451.1:9083435-9096660 GCF_002776525.5 Piliocolobus tephrosceles
CACCACATACACACATACAGCACACACACACACTCACATACACACACCACACACACACCACATACACACACCACACATACACCACGCACACATACACACACACACACCACCTACGCACATACACACACCACACATACACATAAACACACACCACACACACACACCACACATAGGCACACACACCACATACACACATACACACCACACACACACCACAGACATGAATACACACACACACACACGGACTTCTTTTGTTATTGTTGAGACTGGGTCTTACCCTGTCACCCAAGCAGGAGTGCAGTAATGTGACCATAGCTCACTGTAGCCTCCAACTCCTGGGTTCAAAGCAATACTCCCACTTCAGCCTCGTGAGTAGGTGACACTACAGATGTGCACCACCACGCCCAGCTAATTTTGTTGTTGTTGTTGTTGTAGAGATGGGGTATTTCTGTGTTATTCAGACTGGTCTCGAACTCCTGGCCTCAAGCAATCCTCCCACCTCAGCATCCCAAAGTGCTGGGATTATAGGTATGAGCCACCACACTGGGCCACACCAGACTTCTTTACCCAAAGTATTTTTTCCAAGCTACGTGTCACCTTTGAGGAAGCAATTTTGTGCATTTTCTGCTTCCTCTATTTAAAAACCTTTGACCTTCATCCTCATCCCTTCTGAGGCCAACATCTCTGCATTTAGTTGGCATTTGATCAAGAATGCAAAACCACTTTCCTATTATATCACACTAGTATAGCGAGGAAGTGTCTATGGCCTTTGAAAACCAAGCTACAATTTCTTTTATATCCCGTTCTTTCACGTAAACTTCAACAGGACTTCTGCTCAATTTGACCAGGTAAATGGGAATTGGGAATATTTAGGATTTTTGTTTCATAACATGCAGGGAATATGTTTGATCGTTTTTCCGTCTCTAAACTACCAGTGATTATTGCCACAAGCACTGTGCTTCTCCGTTGTGATGCAGCTGAGCTCTAAGACGATGTTTCTTTTACCTGGTAGGTTAAGGTTGCCGTTATTTCCCGGAACATCTGATTTCTCAGCTTACATTTCAGACATGTTTCCACTGAAACTCCTGATGGCTCAGACCCCTAGTTCAGATCTCTAGTTCTCTCGGCTCATTTGCTTTTTAGTGCATTTTAAACTTCAGAGACTTTGAACTTTCCCTTCCTTTTGAAGTGACCATAACCTGTTATATGTAACAACATTGATGCTGACATGGATAAAGAATTAGCCCTGAGGCTGGTAAAGTCCTGGAGTTCCAAAATCCCCACTAATAAGACTACCCTGCAGTTAAACGGTGATAACAAACAGCAATCGTCTATCCACATCCATTATACAGCAGAAGGCCCGCTGCTTTATTGACTGGCAGAAAACAGTTCCCATTTCATGAAACCATAAAAATTAAATTGAGTCTAAACTCTCCCAAGGTCACTGCCTCTAACTTTATAACATCAGAAATGAGGGCTGTAAACCCCACCGTGAACCATGTGATCTGGAAGAAGCCAGAGAGTTGATTCCTGGGCTCTGGGTGCAGCACCCCATGGGCACTTGGCTGTGCGCAGCCTCCCACGTTTCTGGTTGTCAGGACATGGCAGGAACGCTCTTCCTCCCCAGGTCTGACAGATGCCTTCCTGACGGCAACTACTGCCTGCCCAGCCCACTGAGTAATGCAGCGTGTGTCTATGTCATGCTGAGGGTCATCCTGGCAACCTGCACTGCTGGTGGCATAAGGAGGCATCGCTCCTGGTATGAACTGTCCCATCAGCATAATCGCCACCTCCAGGATTTCCGTGGCCTCTCGTTCTTGTCTGGGTTACCCTGTGGATCTCCCAGGGAGAACTCAGTAAAATTTTAACAACTAACAAATTTCTAGCCACAAGTGTCTCAATTGCAAAGACCCCATCTTCTCTGCATGTGTATCATAGAGCAAATATTGAGTGAATGCTGAGATGAAAAGGGAAATTGAAAGTTTATCTATCCCAACTCCCTTCTTCCCACCATAAATGTCCCAAAACTGTCCCAGTTAAAAGTATCAGAATTATTAAAATGTGAGAAAATGTACCAATAAAATAAGTAAATTCAGTGAAATCCCTATCAAAACTACAGCAGGTTATATTGTAGAAATTGACAGACCGATCTTGCATATTTTCTTAATGCAAAGGACTTAAAACAGCTGGAACAATTTTGAAAGGTTAGAACAAAGTTCTAAGATTTGTACTACCCCATCTCACAATGACTATAAATTCACAGAAACAACAGAGGGTGGTACTGGCATAAGGATAGGAACATAGATTGATACAGTCTAGAAATGAGTCTTTACATTAACGCCCAACTGATTTATTTATTTATTTTCTTTTTTTTTTTTTTTTTTTTCGATGGAGTCATGCTGCTGCAGTGCCCAGGCTAGAGTGCAATGGCCCCATCTCGGCTCACTGCAACGTCTGCTTCACAGGTTCAAGCAATTCTCCTGCCTCAGCCTCCTGAGTAGCTGAGACTACAGGCATGCACCACTACGCCCAGCAAATTTTTATATTTTTAGTAGAGATGGGGTTTCACCATATTGGCCAGGCTGGTCTCAAACCTCTGACCTCAAGTGATCTGCCCACCTCAGCCTCCCAAAATGCTGGGATTGCAGGCATGAGTCACCACACCTAGTCCCCCAACTGAGTTTTGACAGAGGTACCAAGGCATTTCAACAAATGGTGCTGGGATAATGATATAGCTATACGCAAGAAAAAAATGAACAGAGACCCTAAAACAAGCCATATGCAAAAAAAATCAAAATCATTTATACACCTTACTATAAAATCTAACTCTATAAAACATCTGCAATAAAACATTAGAAAAAATTATAGTGACCCTAGGATGGACAAAAATTTCTGATATAACACCAACAGCATGAGCCATCACAGAAAAAAAAAATTGTGCTTCATTGAAATTTAAAACTTTTGCAATTCAAAAGATAGCGCTAGGAAAATGAAAATACGAGCCACAAACTGAGAAAAAAATAATTGCAAATTATAGTTCTCGTACAAGAATTGCATCCAGAATAAAGAATTACAATTCAAGGGCCGGGCGCGGTGGCTCAAGCCTGTAATCCCAGCACTTTGGGAGGCCGAGACGGGCGGATCACAAGGTCAGGAGATCGAGACCATCCTGGCTAACCCGGTGAAACCCCGTCTCTACTAAAAAATACAAAAAACTAGCCGGGTGAGGTGGCGGGCGCCTGTGGTCCCAGCTACTCGGGAGGCTGAGGCAGGAGAATGGCGTAAACCCGGGAGGCGGAGCTTGCAGTGAGCTGAGATCCGGCCGCTGCACTCCAGCCCGGGCGACAGAGCGAGACTCCGTCTCAAAAAAAAAAAAAAGAATTACAATTCAATAATAAGAAAACAAGTCAATTTTTATCTGGACAAAAGATTTAAACAGATGTTTCACTAGACATCTGAATGGTCAATGAGCACATACAAAGATACTTCATATTCTTACTCTTTAAAGAAATGCAAATTCAAACCCCACTGAGAACCACTACACATGCTGGAATGGCCATTATCAAAATATAGACAAAAACAAGTGTTGGCAAGGATATAGGGAAACTTGAACCTCGTACATTGCTGGTGGGAATGTAAACTGTGGCAGCCACTTTGGAAAACAGTCTGGCAATTTCTTAAAAAGTTAAACAAATTTACTATACAACCCAGCAATTCGACTCCTAGGATTTTCCCAATAGACATGAAAATATGTGTCCATACAAACACATGTGCATGAATGTTCATAACAACAGTATTCATAATAACCAAAAACAGGTGAATGGGTAAGCAAAATGTGTCATCTTCATACAGCAGAATACTATTCTGCAATAAAAATGAGGCCAAGCACGGTGACTCATGTCTGTAATCCCAACACTTTGAGAGGCCCAGAAGGGAGGATTGCCTGTGCCCAGGAGTTGAAGACCAAGAGAGATGGATTCAAGAGAGAACCCATCTCTACAAAAAGTTTAAAAATTAGCCAGGCGTGGTGGCATGCCTGTAATTGCAACTACTTGAGAGGCTGAGGTGGGAGGATCACTTGAGCCCAGGAGGTAGAGACTGCAGTGAGTCCTAGTCACACTCTGCACTCCAGCCTGGGCGACAGAGTAAGACCCTGTCTCAAAAAATAAAATAAAATAAAATAAAATAAAACTACTGATCTACGCTACAACATGGATGATCCTCAAAAACATAAGCTAAGTAAATGAAGCCAGACACAAAAGGCTACACTTATCTAAAATGTCCAAAAAAGACAAATTTGTAGACCCTAAAATCATGTCAGTGGTTATCTAGGGCTGAGTGTAGTTGCAATGGGTAGGAGGTTACACTTAGAGGCTGGAATTGTTCCCAAACTGGATTGTTGCGATGGTTGCACAAGTTTAAACAAACAAACACAAAAAATAATTGAATTGTATATTTATGATTGTGGAATTATGCTGTGTAAATTATACGTTTTTGGTGTGTTGGTTTTTTTTTTTTTTTTTTTTTTTTTGAGACAGAATCTTGCTCTGTTGCCCAGGCTGGAGTGCAGTGGCACAATCTCGGCTCACTGCAACCTCTGCCTCCTGGGTTCAAGTGATTCTCTTGTCTCAGCCTCCCAAGTAGCTGGGATTACAGGTGTCTACCACCACGCCCGGCTAATTTTTGTATTTTTAGTAGAGACGGGGTTTTGCCATTTTGGCCAGACTGGTCTCAAACTCCTAACCTCAGGTGATCTGCCTGCCTCGTCCTCCTAAAGTGCTTGGATTACAGGCATGAGCCACTGCTCCCAGCCTGTAAATCATATTTTAATAAAATTGTTTAATAAAAATCAAGGTCTAAAATCTCAATATGTACTATATCTCAAATATTATATTAAATATAAATATGTGTTCCAAAAATAATAGAAGAGAATAGTTTTAACATATTAACAATGGTTACTTCTCTTTCATGGACTATTGAGTGACTTTTGTTTGCTTGGTTATATTCATCTGTGTTTTACAAGTACTCAGTAATAAGCATGTATTGCTTTTGTAATCAGAAAAATCAAAGCGTATTTTTTTTTTTTTATGGAAGACATCCCTAGTAAAAGTAATATCAGGAAGTAGGTATGTTACAACTTCCTCTAAACATGTCTAGTATCTGGTAACTAACCCGATGTTTGTGGTCAGTCCTACGTGTTGGTATAATACCAGTTCCCCAAAATATTTTAAGAATCAGTGTGCAATTCGTACCACTCACTCCGCTGCAAAGTAAAATTTATTCATGTGAAATCTGCCCCCACCAGCCCATCTGCCCTCCTTGCATCTCCAGGCCCCACTCTTGAGAGCTCACCCACTGCTCACTCCGCCCCTCCTGGATACCCGGACCGAGGGAAGAGGCAGTAAATCAAAAGGAGACTTTGCTGATCTCCCTGGTCAGGGCTCCAGGAAGAGTGGGGGCAAGAGGCACAGGTTGGGACGATTGCAGCCTCTGTTGAACAAGAGCACACCTGGTTGCTGCCAGAGGGACTCGGGCAATGCCTCTGGTGCCCTGGGAGCAGGGAGGTGGCCAGGCCGCTACACCAACCCTGCATCAGCCCTGCACCCGCGCTGTACCCCCGCTGCACCCACCCTGCATCCGCGCTGCACCCGCGCTGCACCCCCGCTACACCTGCCCGGCATCCCGGCTTCACGAGCTCTGGCCGCTCATTACTCCCGCAGCCTCCACCTCCCCCTCGCCCTCCCGCAGCGCCTGGTGCCTTCCTTTCCCAATCCTAAAACCAGCGGCTTTCCCCCATGGCCTCCGGGGAGGTCAAACACTGCACAGAGTGTGCGCTCTGCCCTGCAAGGCCAATCAGAAGCTGACACTGCAAACGCCGGGCAAGCAAGGCTGCCCCGACCCCCGCCCTGCCGCTCCGACGGTCCTGAAGTCCCGTTCGCTGCTGGCATCTTTTCTCGTCACAGCCTTAGCGCTGCACGGACAGGCTGCGCATAACTGCAGCTTCCTGAGCTCCAGCACTGATCACCACGGCAGAATATCAAAGACCAGACTGTATTTCAAGCCAAGCACCGATTTTTAACGCTTTGGGAAAACATTGTACCTTTGGCTGATCCTGTTTTAGTTCTTGGTGTGACTGGAAGGTAAACGGCCTCGACCGGCAGGAGGCTTGGCCAGATCCGGCAAAGGAGGCACCCCTGCAGGCTTCAGCCCGGCGGCCTCTGCTGTCCTACTGTCTTGGCGCGATGCCAGCCACAGAATTTAACACCCGTCCCCAAACCAAGTGCTAAAATAAATAGTCTGGGCCGTTTTCAAATGGAAATGGTCACCCCCACAAAAACTCAATGCACATACATTGCTCGTTCCTGGGAGAAGGGAGTACCAGAAGCCAAAGAACACTTTTGTGAGAACCTTGCAGATAAAATAAAACTTTACCAGTCTCCGATTTTTTTTTTTTTATACCATTTTAGTTTTTTCATAGGCTCACAGTACTGTAAAAGTGTCCCAGATAAAAATCAGCATTACTCCTAATTCACAGTGATTCACTGCTACCTTGAACACAGGGATGGGGACAAGAGAACAGCCCACATGGTATTGTTTGTACTGACACGGCCTGTGACCCAAGGGGAAGCCACAACATATATCCCCAAGAGGGACAAGCACTCCAACACCATGAACACTTTGCAAACAAATAAAGAGAGTTTATGGATAAAAGTGTAAAACCATCACCATAATGTTGTGGGAAGAATACAGAAGGAGGCTCTATAAAAACCCTCATGCAAAACCTTCAATTTCCACTTTCTACTCATGTTCCCTTGACCAAGTCCTCACCTGTAAAGCAATATAACCTCTTTCCTTCCAAGACATATGGTGGTGTTATAAGGACCAAGTGATGTCATATAATGCAAACATTTGGGTTACTAAAAAGCGTCATACAGATGTATAACATTTTATTTTGAATATACTTTTCATAGGAATTTTTCCAAACCACACAAAAAGAAGAAAACTCTTGTAATTCTTATATGCTGCATTTCTTCAGTGTCTTGCCTGGCATTAAAAGATCTATTGATTTATTAATGCTGATGAAGATTTAATGTAGGATTTTCATATTAAAACATTAACCTTTAGTAAATGAAGGCATATTTCAAAAGAAAAGAACTTAGGAGTGTTTTTACGCTAATAATAGACATTCTGAACTGTGTCTGTTCATTAAAATAAAATTTTCCAAGGCAACAAGCTGAGAATCCTTTATTTATTTGTAAGTTCCTAGTACTGTCTAAGAACTATCTGAACATTTTCATTAGAATAATGTTTGAGTGTTAATATGGCCAAGATCTCCTAATTTGTTAACTAGGAATAATACACTAAAAGAAAGCTGCTCTGATCCTACAATTTATTTAGTGGATTTCTCACACCGCCATTGGAAGGAGTTTTAAATTAAGAGTAGATTTTAAATTAAGAGTAGATTGAAAAGCAATTGAAATCAATCTGCTTCAAATGGTCACATTTTTAAACCTTTCTGAGAACAAAAAAAAAATAATTACCTCTCACTTTTTCCTTCATGAGAGATTTTGAAACTTTAAACACGACTCGTCATTGAAATCAATAGTGCAAGGCCCATCTATAGTCAAAGTTATGAATGGCAGCAATTCATTTCTGTATTCTCAAGTCTTAAAATTTGTTCCCCTTCTTCTTACATCTAGCCACTACCCACAGCTGGCACTCTAACGTTTTCTAGCCTTCTTGGTCTCACCCACTGATTTCACACAAATCCTCTTAAAACGCTGTTGGGCATCCCAATAGTTGCTGGGAAAAGAAGGGGCTGGACAAGGTCCTGCTTGGCATGAACAATGAGGACAGTAGCATTTCAGTCACGAGCAGGAGAGGACCATTAGGGTGCAGGGAGAGTTGCAACTCTCCAATGATAATGACACTATGCAGCCACATGTCTGAGGTCCCCCTAAGCAGCCACTAACTAATCTGGTGGTGGTGAGAACAGGCATCCAGGCCTTAGTTTGCTCATCTGCAAAAACTTTTAATACTTGGGGGTGGGAGAATCCATAATTTGATCCAGTTATGCAATTTATAATTGTAGAAACAGCAATAAGACTAAGGCAAAGTTTTAGTCAATTTATATGAGTTTTTCCATATTGAGGCAACCCACACTTGGTCTATTAAATTGGTATCAAATACTTTCTCACTTTTTGTTTGTTTTTTTAATCCATTTGGTATATTACTCCTATGTTGTTTTATTTTATTTCTAACTCAAAATATCCTTGAATTCATGGAAAACAAATGGGTTTGGAGAAATAATTGGCAAAATAGCTTAGTATGCTTTCAGATTTTCTCCCACCAAAAGTATCTCTGTCTTTGACACTTTATCCTAAAACATGTTGAACTCCTTGAAGCAGGATGAAAGGTAATCATTTCTTACCCATATCGTAAATAATGCATCATGGTGTAAGGTTCAGGGAAAGAATTCTTGGGAGGGGGGATTATATAAGTTTCCATTTCAAAGTGAAACATCCCCAACCCTATGAGAAAATGTCTGAGCAATAAGAATAGAAAGCTGGCAAAGTTGGGTGTTTGTGTTTAGGGATAAGTTTCATCTCTTCACGAAAGACTAATTTCTTTTCCTTTTAGCTTTGTTGCATGGCAGTAAAACATTCTCTAAAATAATAAGCCATGAGACTGGCTGCTTCCCTTTTCCTCAAAGGAACAATGAATTCATAGACTATAAATGTATACTGTTATATAGATAATTTTTAAAAGACCGAAAGCTATGGTGAATCCCCTTGTCTGATTATTGTCTCACACACTCTGGAGAAACTCAGAAAAGCAAAGTACACAGGCAGTCTCCTCCCCACACACCACCCGACCCCAAAATCAACACAGCCACCCACATAGGCACACATGAACACCTCTTCCTTAGAGGAGAGTCTTTTCCAGGAAAAGGAATCAATAACAGCTCTGCTGACCACATCCTGAGTTTGGGATCACCTTTGCAAAGGGAAAGACTTTGCCAAAGAAATAACATGAATTTTAAATGTCTCAAATGCTTTTAAAATTAAATGTTCAGATTTTTTTTAAATGCCATTCTCTGGCATCTACACAGAATAGATTAGTGGTAAGTAAAAATCATTCCGTGAAATAATGTAGCAAAAATACATAACAGTCGAGGGCAGCTCCTATCCTCCTCACAGTCAAGGGCAGATGTAACACAGAGTCAGGCAGGAAAGCGAATATGGTGAAAGACCCGAAAGGCCGGGCGCGGTGGCTCAAGCCTGTAATCCCAGTACTTTGGGAGGCCGAGACGGGCGGATCACGAGGTCAGGAGATCGAGACCATCCTGGCTAACACAGTGAAACCCCGTCTCTACTAAAAATACAAAAAAAAAAACTAGCCGGGCGAGGTGGCGGCGCCTGTAGTCCCAGCTACTCCGGAGGCTGAGGCAGGAGAATGGCGTAAACCCGGGAGGCGGAGCTTGCAGTGAGCTGAGATCCGGCCACTGCACTCCAGTCCAGGCGACAGAGCGAGACTCCACCTCAAAAAAAAAAAAAAGAAAGAAAGAAAGATCCGAAAGACGCACGCTGTGAACAAGCACTAAAAGGACAGGCCCTGTGACTCCTAGATTAGAAGTCTGATTTTTCAAGACCATGAAAGGTGATGGGATAACTGTTCTGTAATTTTCATATGGATTCCATAAAATAGGCTTTTTCAGAATTGCAGCAGAAGGGAGTTGGAGTGGGCCCAGAGAATATGTTACAGGAAAGAATGCTGCTGATGTCACAGCACAGGCAAAGAGCCTTGGGGAGGCCGCCCCACACTGGAGACCCGGCAATGTTGAATAGACACAGAACTTGCTGATGGTTTCATTCTAATCACTCAGGGAACTAAACAGGCACTCCTTTTCTTATACTAAAAACCAGATAAATGCTTGGGCATGGTGGCTCATGCTTGTAATCCCAGCACTTTTGCGAGTCCAGGGCAAGAAGATAAGGAGTTTGAGATCAGCCTGGGCAACATGGTGAGACCCCTTCTCTACAAAAAAAAAAAATAATAATTAACCGTGCATGGTAGCACATGGCTGTAGTCCTAGCTACTCAGAAGGCTGAGGTGAGAGCCTGGGAGGTCGAGTCTGCAGTGAGTTCTGACGGTGCCACTGCATTTCACTCCAGCCTGGATGACAAAGTGAGACGCTATCTCTAAAAAAAAAAAAAAAAAAAAAAAGTGGAAATAGTCTAGAAAATCTATTTTTTCCCTCCTTTCATAGGTTTCCCTTACAAAGAATTTGGGGTTTTAATTTTTATTTTAATTTCCTTTTTTTTTTTCTTCAGACAGAGTGTCACTCTATCACCCAGGCTGGAGTGTAGTGGCGCGATCTCGGCTCACTGCAACCTCTGCCTCCTGGGTTCAAGAGATTCTCCTGTCTCAACCTCCTGAGTAGCTGGGATTACAGACACATGCCACCACACGTGGTGTCTGTATTTTTAGTAGACATGGGGTTTCACCATGTCGGCCAGGCTCCTCTCGAACCTCTGACCGCGAGTGATCTGCCTGCCTCGGCCTCCCAAAGTGCTGGGATTACAAGCATGTGCCACCACGCTCAGCCTAATTGTATTTTAATTTCAATACTTTTGGGGGGTATAGGTGGCTTTTGGTTATGTGAGTAAGTTTTTCAGTGGTGATTTCTGAGATTTTGGTGCACCCATCACCCAAGCAGTGTACGCTGTACCCAAAATGTAGTCTTTTATCCCTCGCCCCATCCCATCCTTTCCCCACAAGTCCCCAAAGTCCATTCATTCTAACATTCCTATTCCTTTGCATCCTTATAGCTTAGCCCCCACTTAATAAGCGAGAACATACCAAATTTGGTTTTCCATTCCTGAGTTACTTCACTTAGAATAGTGGCTTTGTTTTTTGGTTTTTGTTGTTGTTGTTGTTGTTTTTAAGGAGACAACGGCAGCTGCCTAAGGACCCACCTACTCCATGTTCATTCTGTCAAGTCTGCTCACGCAACTGGAAATTGTTCAAAAATCATCAAGTTAGGTTAAAGTTTAGGCCCATGTGGAACAGAACGTCCTCCTACATTTGAGATTAGAGAATGGGACAAAGATGCTTGTCTTTCTGTCTTACTTCTTACTTTCTATTGCCTTGGATCCTGGCCATCACATCATGGAGGCCTCGGTGGGTGACTGATTTGACAAGTAGCTTATGAGCGCAGCCCTGATTTTTTTTTTTTTTTTAATCCCAGGCTCTGTAAAACCAGGCTCTTCTTTTTCATCTTTTCTTGACATTTTGCTCCTAAAATTAGCTTTTTGATGAGAAAATTGCAGTGAGTCATACCAAAGCCAGCTAAAGGTGAGACAAATGCCTGAGATTGAAATTGAGTTGATTCTACTTTGCTGTGCTGATTGTGCCTGGTAATTGGACATTGGAATTAGAACTGCCCTGACCTTTCACAAGAAGAACGAATAAAGCTCTGTTCAATTTGCTGGACTTTTTTTCTATATGTGAAGCATTTTTGTTGAATGGAGTAATTCACTCTTATTTTTAAATGAGCACCACCAAGAAGCCTGATTCTCACATTGCTCTGTACATTTATTCACTAATTCTAGTTCTTAAATCAATAAAAAACAATCTTTTTCTCACTTTCCTGTCATCTCTTGCTCTGCTCCCAATTTCCTGCCCACCTCGCCTTCCCACGTCCTCTGTTTATGGAACTTGCTAGAGCCAGCCTGGTGCATGGGAAGCAGGACTTACCTTCCCACCTGTTGATGGTTTTCAGCCACCCACTGAGAGGCCCCCAATTCTTAGAGCTACTCCACCTCGTGTCATTTCTTCAGTGGCACACTCAGATATATTGTTTAGAGTTATTGTTTTACAATGGGATGAGAGAGCAGACATGGAGTTCCAGCTTCCGATTATGCACCAAAAACAAGAACAGGGCTATGATTTATTTCTCCAAAGCACATTCCACTGATGTTATATAACTCGTCCTTTTTGTTTCTGCATTTAATCATTTAACAAATATTTATTGACTGTTGCTATATGGTCAGCCATATCCAGGTACTTAAATAAGCCATAATATTGCTCAAAACAGGAAAACAAACAAATAAACAAACAAACTCCTGGCCCTCATGGGGCTTGTATTCCAGGGGTAGAGACTAGCAATAGTAAACATAAGTGAAATATATTAATAAAAGTAAGTTAAAATTTTGTTTAAATGTAAACTATGTAATATATGAGAAGGTGCTAAAAACAATGAAGTAAAAAATTAAAAGCATAGAAAAAATAAACCGAAAGCTTTCAGAAGGAAGACCAGGAATTCATTTTGAACATGACACAATTCAGACACATGTCAGACGAGCGGAGATCACCCAAGCAGAGATCCTAGTAGGCAGCTGGATACGCAAGTATGAAAATCAAGAGATAGACATAGACTTAAAATATAAACTTGGGAGTCATTTCCAGAGAGATTATATTTAAATCCGTGAGACTGTATCGCAGCAGCAAGAAGGAGCACAGATTTTAAAAAGGGGAAGCCCAAGGATTGAGCCGAAAGTACTTCAACATTTAGAGGCCAGAGAGATGAAGAAAAAAACAGTACTAGGAAAACCAAAATGTTTCCCAAGGCAGCAGGTAGTCAGCTGCACTCATTGACACTGACAAAACAAATTAAAAAAAAAAAAAATTTTTTTTTTGAGATGGGGCTCTATTGCCCAGGCTGGAGTGCAGTGGCTTAATCTCGGCTCACTGCAACCCCCACCTCGCCTCCCGGGTTCAAACAATTCACCCTGCTTCTGCCTCCTGAGTAGCTGAGATTACAGGTGTGCACCATTACGACTGGCTAATTTTTGTATTTTTTAGGAGAGACGGAGTTTGGGCATGTTGGCCAGGCTAGTCTTGAACTCCTGACCTCAGGTGATCCACCCATCTCAGCCTGCCAAAGTGCTGGGATGATAGGCATGAGCCACCGTGCCCAGCCTCTCAAATTTGATAAAGAAAGGAAGTTGGCTGGTGGCCTAATTTACATGGAAGTCATTGATGAGAACAATATTGAAGCAGGAATGCAACTCTGAATACCTGTTACACATCTGGGGATGGAATCACATCCAGGCCTCCATGGTGATTAGGACAGAACAGTGGTTAAGAGAATGGGCCTTGGTATTGCCTAGGTTTTCTTCTAGGGTTTTTATGGTTTTAGGTCTAACATTTAAGTCTTTAA
>NC_045451.1:9101660-9120729 GCF_002776525.5 Piliocolobus tephrosceles
AAAAAAAAAAAAAAAAAAAAAAAAAGATGTGTGGTGTTATTTCCGAGGGCTCTATTCTGTTTCATTGGTCTCCATCTCTGTTTTGGTACCAGTATCATGCTGTTTTGGTTACTGCAGCCTTGTAGTATAACTTGAAGTCAGGTAGCGTGATCCCTCTAGCTTTGTTCTTTTGGCTTAGGATTGTCTTGGCAATACAGATTATTTCTTGGTTCCATATGAACTTTCAAGTAGTTTTTTCCAGTCCGGGCACGGTGGCTCAAGCCTGTAATCCCAGCACTTTGGGAGGCCAAGACGGGTGGATCACGAGGTCAGGAGATCGAGACCATCCTGGCTAACACGGTGAAATCCCGTCTCTACTAAAAACTACAAAAAACTAGCCGGGTGAGTTGGCGGGCGCCTGTAGTCCCAGCTACAAGCAGGAGGTTGAGGCAGGAGAATGGCGTAAACCCGGGAGGCGGAGCTTGCAGTGAGCTGAGATCCAGCCACTGCACTCCAGCCCTGAGCGAGACTCCGTCTCAACAACAACAACAACAAAAAGTAGTTTATTCCACTTCTGTGAAGAAAGTCAATGGTAGCTTGATGGGGATGGCATTGAATCTATAAATTACCTTGGGCAGTATGGGCATTTTGAAGATCTGGATTCTTCCTATCCATGAGCATGGAATGTTCTTCCATTTGTTTGTGTCCTCTTTTATTTCATTGAGCAGTGGTTTGTGTTCTCCTTGAAGAGATCCTTCACATCCCTTGTAAGTTGGATTCCTAGGTATTTTATTCTCTTTGAAGCAATTGTGAATGGGAGTTCACTCATGATTTAGGCAATACCACTCAGGACATAGGCATGGGCAAGGACTTCATGTCTAAAACACCAAAAGCAATGGCAACAAAAGCCAAAATTGATAAATGGGATCTAATTAAACTAAAGAGCTTCTGCACAGCAAAAGAAACTACCATCAGAGTGAACAGTCAACCTACAGAATGGGAGAAAATTTTTTGCAATCTACTCATCTGACAAAGGGCTAATATCCAGAACCTACAAAGATCTCAATCAAATTTACAAGAAAAAAACAAATAACCCCATCAAAAAGTGAGTGAAGGATATGAACAGATACTTCTCAAAAGAAGACATTTATGCAGCCAACAGACACATGAAAAAATGCTCATTATCACTGGCCATCAGAGAAATGCAAATCAAAACCACAATGAGACACCATCTCACACCAGTTAGAATGGCAATCATTAAAAAGTCAGGAAACAACAGGTGTTGGAGAGGCTGTGGAGAAATAGGAACACTTTTACACTGTTGGTGGGACTGTAAACTAATTCAACCATTGTGGAAGACAGTGTGGCAATTCCTCAAGGATCTAGAACTAGAAATACCATTTGACCCAGCCATCCCATTACTGGGTATATACCCAAAGGATTATAAATCATGCTGCTATAAAGAGACATGCACACGTATGTTTATTGCAGCACTATTCACAATAGCAAAGACTTGGAACCAACCCAAAAGTCCATCAGTGACAGACTGGATTAAGAAAATGTGGCACATATACACCATGGAATACTATGCAGCCATAAAAAAGGATGAGTTCATATCCTTTGTAGGGACATGGATGAAGCTGGAAACCATAATTCTCAGCAAACTATTGCAAGGACAGAAAACCAAACACTGCATGTTCTCACTCATAGGTGGGAATTGAACAATGAGAACACCTGGATACAGGAAGGGGAACATCACACACTGGGGCCTGTCGTGGGGTGGGGGGAGGGGGAGGGATAGCATTAGGAGATATACCTAATGTAAATGACAAGTTAATGGGTGCAGCACACCAACATGGCACATGTATACATATGTAACAAACCTGCACGTTGTGCACATGTACCCTAGAACTAAAAGTATAATTTTAAAAAATACAATTTTTTTTAGATTAAAAAAAAAAAGAGAGAGAGAATGGGCTTTGGAGTCAGACAGCCCTGGGTTCACATCCCAGCAGCCCCCTTCCTTCTGAATTGTAGGACTCTTGATAAGTCCTGTAAATTCAGTGTACTCTTACTTCTTCCTTTATAAAACAGGGTGCTGTTAATGCCTCAATTTAATTGGCCTCCAACTATAGGCAAGATACAGCTCTAAGTGTCTTATCAGCTTATTCAATGCTCACTAAAGTAAGAATCATTATTTTAGTCATTTGACACAAGAAAACCCGATACCAGAGATATCAGTGACAGAGACAATGACCCTGGTAGTGTGGCAGGCAGCCTCTGAGATGCCCTCAGGAACCCCAGCATCCCACTATTGCCTTCTGTTGAATGTGAGCTGACCAAGTGCCACTCATGTAACATATGAAATGTGGTAAAAGTAATGGGATATCACTTTTAAGATTAGGTGATACAAAGGCTCTAACTTTTACCTTTCTAACTGTCTCTGTTCACTCTCACCGTCTTTCTCATGCACTCTGGGAGAAGCCAGCTACCAGGTTGAGAGCTGCTCAGTGGAGCATCCCATGTGACAAGACACTGATGTCTCTGGCCAACCTGACCTGAGGCCTGCCAACAGCTACCTGTGTGAGCTTATCAGCGGATTCTCCCCCTGCTGAGCCTTCAGATGAAGCCAGAGCCCAAACTGACACTTTGACTGCAGCCTTATAAGACACCCTGAGCCAGAAGAGGACCCAAGTAAACTACACCTGGATTCCTGAGCCACAGAGCAGTGTGATAATTACTGTATGTTGTTTTTGGCTTTTAAGTTTTGTGGTAATTTGTTACATAGCAACATAACTGATCCAGGTAGTAAATGGTAGGCTGAGTTAAAATCCAGACATTTTGGTGCCAGAACCTGCCTAAAAAGAGAGAAAGGTATAGAGCAGAGTGCTGTTAGGCTCCTTATGTGCTTACAGTCATTCTCAATGCATCCTCTCCATTGCCTCTTTAACGTCCCAATTCAAGACAAGACAGTACTTTGGAGTGAAGGGAATCCAGATTACAATTATCTCAAGATTCTCTTCTCCAGAGTGATCACAGAGGTGGGCAGTAGCCTCCAACCATTCACAAACGGTATGAATAAGCACAGCTCCTGTGCCTGATACTGTTATCGGTGGAGGATGTCCAGGTTCTTGGCGTCTTTAACAAAGAATTGGACATATGCACAAACAAAGCAAGGAAAGAATGAAGCAACAAAAGCAGAGATTTATTGAACATGAAAGTACACTCCACAGTGTGGGAGTGGGCCCAAGCACAGAGGCTCAAGGGCCCTGTTACAAAATTTTGGGAGGTTTAAATGCCCTCTAGAGGTTTCCATTCTTTACTTGGTGTTAGCCCTATGCAAATGAAGAGGATGAAGTAAAGTTACAAAGTCATTTACTCAGCATACGCCCTGTGTAACTGGAGAGGCTATTTCCTGTCATAGCTGAAGTGTGAATCGCCCTGTGTTCCCTGCCTCCAGGCCCTATTTTCCTGCCTCAGATACCTTCCTCTTCTAATTAGTTAAAAATACCTAAATTTAGCCGGGCGCAGTGGCTCACGCCTGTAATCCCAGCACTTTGGGAGGCCGAGGCGGGTGGATCACCTGAGGTCGGGAGTTCGAGACCAGCCTGACCAACATGGAGAAACCCCCGTCTCTACTAAAAATACAAAAAAAATTAGCTGGGCCTGGTGGCACATGCCTGTAATCCCAGCTACTAGGGAGGCTGAGGCAGGAGAATTGCTTGAACCTGGGAGGCGGAGGTTGCGGTGAGCCGAGATCGTGCCATTGCACTCCAGCCTGGGCAACAAGAGTGAAACTCCGCCTCAAAAAAAAAAAAAAAAAAAATACCTAAATGTATTTTATCAGGCCCCAGGATTTAATATATATATGTGTGTATATATATGTGTGTGTGTGTGTGTGTGTGTGTGCGCGTGTACATATACATATACTTTTCAAAAACACTCATAGAAAGTTCTTTTAAATATAAGATTTAAGTTTTGAAAATAATCAAAGCCGACTAGCACAAATTGCACTATGGACTTCCCCAATATATGAAATTGAATTTTTAAAAAGTCAACAAAATCAGTCGTGTGGGAAAATAAGGGAAGGAGCATTCATAAAAATCATGAAGCTGTATGAATCAGTGACACAGGATCAATGTGCTCTGCATGGAGAATAGTTGAGTACAACAGATTGAGTACAATGCAAATTACTTTTGTGAGCACCACCTGACTTCCTTCTTTCCTCCCAGAAGCTGCGCCGAGTCACTGCCCTACTCCCCCAACCCTGGTACTCACAGTATGTGAGGTTCATAAAGAATAAGGCCCTGAGCCTCTAAACCAACAGCCCTGGTTATTTCTACAACTAAGCACTCATTTAGTGTCCTCCAAAAGTAGTATGTAATAATATAGTCTGGGCAAAATTGTATTTTAAATGATCTCTGAATGACCTCCTAATCTAAATTATTCAAACAAGGCAAAACCTTGAGGGGCATGTGGAAAAGTGTTATAGAAACAGAGAACTATAATGGCAAAAAAGTAAAAAGTTGTTAAGAAGCACTTTTAACATTAGTTTAATTACCATACCAAAAAATCCAGAGTTATAGCAAAGCTCAAGAACCAGATATTCAGTCCACGTGAAATGCATTAATGTTCAGATTTTGTTCTCTGATTGAAATATGGATGTTTTAAAGAAATGTAAAGCCTATGTAGCTCCAATTTGCTCTAAGGTATCCATAGCTCTCCCGTATGAAATTTTCACTCAAGCAACTTAATTTCCGAATAATTTCATCCAGCATTTGAGTATGAGCTTATAAGGTGTTGCACAGAGTATACATTTTAGTGGTTAACAAGAAAGCCTTCAGAATTTATTTTCTGAGTACAAATAAAGATAAAAAGAATACTATACTATTAAGTAACAATAACAGCAATTTAAAATACTTTTGTCTTGAGATGAGAAAAGTGCATTTTAGAATTAAATATTCAAGTGTTTAAAATCAAGCAAGTGCGAAGATTTGGCACAGACTTTTGGCAGTAACTTGGTGTTCAGTGTTATTAAAATGCCTTCAGTCCTGGTATGAACCTCAGTCTGTTCCAAGCGACAGGCTTCATCCCTAAATTTAAAGCGGAAAGAATGGGTCTTAGGCTGGACTAAATATTAGAGCAAGAGAGAAAAGTAATTAAATTAACAACATGAAAAATAGAATAAAATATCGTTTAGAAATCAAATTAAATTTGTCCTTGAAACGTTTCACCTACTTAGAATTAGGAAATTCATAGAATCGCCACAAGGGGGTGCTACTGATAAACCAACAACAGCCCTTCCTTGGCCACTCTGATGACTAAATAGTCCTCTAGCCTCCAGCCCAGTGCACTGTCAAGACCAGCTCAGTTCACAGCAGGAGAGGACAGATTTTAAAACAGAAATATGTTCGAGAACATATATCCACAAAACAGAGCTTCAAACAAAAACAAGCTATCAAAGGGCAAACAGAAGAGAATACCAGGCCTTTATTTTCCCTTATCCCTCATCACAGATTTAGTTATTTTAAAAAGCAATCTTTGCTGCTTTTCAAGAGAGCATTAAACTTGAAATATATTTGCTCTTCATTCTCTTTGGGGAGCAATCCACTTAAAAACAACTCCGAAGCGGAATATCCTGGGGGAGTCCTTCCTGCGGACTCCCCACCACCAACCCAGCCAGCCTCCAATTACACGACCCATCATTTCAGCTAAAAGCGCTGTCTTTTCACATTGCATCCTCAAGGGCTACTTTAAAAAAACCAAATGCAAACAAACAGAAGTCCTTACTCCTGAATGTTTAAAATGCAAATCGAGTTTTGAAAGTCGAAGTCTTTGTTGTGCTCAGAATTACTGCCACTTTTTTTTAACTTCCCTGAAGTGAAGTCACCAAAGAAAGAATGACTGAAACTGTAGTACTAAAAGTTATTCACAGTTTTATTATTGAGCTTAAGAAGCTTTTCCGGTGAATGGCAATACAAAAACAAAGGTTCTCTCACAGCACTGGGTTTTTGTCTTTTCAATGAAAGCATATTCAATTAGTAAGACCCGCAATACCTTGAGAGTCAATTATTTTTCAATAATTGTTTTTCATAGTGAATTACAAAAGTTGTTTTCTTCCATCTTGCTAGCCTAACCTGCTATGCCCAAACCAACTACAGTTTAGCTATTTTGGGTACTTCATTTCTTTTCTTGCTGCTCTAAATTTTAATGGACAAAATGTTAATTAAATAAGAATAACGTAAAATGCTTGACAGGGCCTAGCATGTAGTAGAAGCAAAATGATTATTAGTTCTTCCCGGTACTCCCAATAGGCATCCTTTTTTGTGCGGAGGAATACCTTTTCTTTCGCCTACACATAAGAACTTTATCCACAGATGATGCTACCTAACTGTCTACTTGCTGTGATGGAGAATTCTGGAAGGTTCTCCCATCCAAGGATGTCTTATCGCACTGATGCCTGCCATTCTCTCTTGGACAGTTGCACTTTTATGTGTTGCACTATGTGAGGCACTGAGGGGCCGCCGATGGAGGATAAAACATGGTCCTTAACTACAACAGCGTAAATAAATCCTGAGCCTGTGAAACACTGAGCCTATGCGTAGAGAGTATGTGATCAAACGGGAAACTTAGTGGCACAAAGTGATTGCACGGTAGCACAGCATGGAAAGGATGCAGGCTTGATAGTGAGACTGATGTTGTAAATTGAGTAGCACCCCCCAGAAAGGTATGTTCAAGTCCTAACTTCATAGCTCGTGAGTGTGACATTACTTGGAAATAGGGTCTTTGCCGATGTAATTAAGGATCTCGAGGATGAGATCACTCTGGGTTTAGAGTGGGCCCTAAATGCATTCCTTATAAATGAAAGGAGAAGGAGATCAGGCGTAGATCGTCACAGGGGGAGACCTCTGTGAACACAGACGCCGAGATGGGTGTGAATCAGCTACAAGGCCAGGAATGCTGAGGCTTGCTGGCAGCCACCAGAAGCTGTTCCAAGAGGAAGAAGCGTGGAACAGATTCTCTCACTGAGCCACCAGATGGAACCAGCCCTGCCAACACCTTGATTTCAGACTTCTGGCCTCCAACACCGTGAGATGATAAATCTGCTGTGTGAAGCCACCTGGATTGTAGTGATTTGTTACCACAGCCTAAGGACACTAACACAAGTGACCCGGGTTCAAATCAATGCATCCCCAGCTTGTGGCCCAGGGCATCGAACTTGGAATGTCCTCCTCTGTAAACCAGAGTTCCTAGTAGATACCTCGCAGATAAATCAAAAAACAGTCAAGACTGCCGTGATCCCCTCTTCACCCCTTACAGCTTCTTTGACCAAGGGCATGAGACTTAACACCTTGTGTCTCTGTTTCCACATCCATAAAACGGAGATGAAAATAGCAGCTACCCCGTAGGCTGGCATGAGAAGTACGGGAGATGCTGCCCAGAGACCACAGAGGCGGGGCACATGGGGCCCTCGGCGCATGCAAGCTGCCTGTGCTGACCTGTTGTCACGGTGACCGCCATGGGAACTCAGCTGACCGGAAGACCAGTAAGGTTTGGGATGAGCAGGAAGCTTCCGTAGGAGGAAAAACCTCAAGTGGACCTTGAAGCAATGGTTCCATTTGGATGGGTCGCAGAGAGGGATCGGCATCTGGGGCGGGGTTGGCTCAGGAACCTAAGAAAGGTGTGGGAGACACTGTGCGCATGCGCGAACCTCTCCACGTAAGCAGAGGCCCGGAGAGCCTGGTGAGCTGAATTAAGAAGAAGGCTGGACAGCTGGACTGAAATTAAATTCGCTAGAAACCCCACAGCGAGTTTAGAACATGGGATATGGTTTGGCTGTGTCCCCACCAAAATCTCACCTTGAATTGTAATCCCCGTAACCCCCGGGTGTCACAAGAGGGACCCTGTGGGAGGTAATTGAATCATGGGGGTGCTGTTTTCCTGGTAGTGAGTGAGTGAGGTCTGATGGTTTTATAAGCACCTGGCATTTCCCCTGCCGGCACTCATCCTCTCTCCTGCGGCCCTGTGAAGAGGTGCCTTCTGCCATGATTGTAAGTTTCCTGAGGCCTCCCCAGCCCGGCGGCACTGAGTCAATTAAACCTCTTTTCTTTATAAATTACCCAGTCTCAGGTATTTCTTCCTAGCAGCGTGAGAACGGACTAATACAACGTGATACAATGGAAGACGAGAAGACATTAAAATCGTTGAGTAAGGGAATAATTCACAAGGATGCTTAGGAAGGATTAACCCAGCAGGACCGAGTAAAGCTGTGCTGCTCAAACCTTCTGTGCTGAAGGGCGAGTTTTCTTCCAGTCCATCACTGACCAGTGCTGCTGTAACAGACGGTGGAAATAAATTGCTAGAACATGAAATGGAAACAAGACATCAACTACAAAAATACAAGCCAAATTTTTTACTCTTAGATCCAAACATACATAACGTTGCTCTAATTGTCATAAACATTTTTGAACTCTTATCCCAATTTCTGCCTGATCCTCACAGAGCCACAAGGAGCCACTGGTCAGAAGACAATCCATGGCGGGGCGCTTCTGAAGAGGAGAGGGTGGGCCTAGCAGGGAGGACAGAGGAGGAGAGGAGCAGAGAAGGCGCCCAGGAGGCCACCGCCATCTTCAGGGAAGCAGAAGACAAAGGTGGTGAAATGCAGATGGCGGAGAGAGCCATACATAAGGTATTTTGAAATGTAAATTGATGGTGAGGACAGTGGGCTATAGCTAAATCAGGAGCAGCTGATCCCCAGTAAAATGTGATGTTAATAAAATGGCGTTGTTCATAGAAATGGGAGGAACAGGAGAAAGGTGCCCCAAATGGGAGAAATAACCGCATACGTAGAGTGAACACACCTCAAATACTGTATCTTCTGGACTTCGGGGTCTTACAACGTCGGGTTGCATTTCCACCCCCGCCCCACAACTGACAGAGAACAAGAAATTACTTTGCTAAATATTGCCTTTGTGACTAGAATTATAGACTGAAAATATCAACACTACTAAATTACAGTAAATTTTGTGGGCTGAAAATAAATACTGTCATGATAGAGAAAGTATTTCAAGAAAAACTCTTGGCACATGTATTTTACAACTTCCTAGGTAATTCTGATGTGCACCTCAGCTTAAAAAGTCACTGCATTACTTTGATGAATATTAGGTAAGAGTAAAAAGGTAGTGGTCAAACGGATATAACTTATTTTAATGTACATATGTAAATCGATATTCCAAAAAGATAACTATCTTTGTAAATTAGCAAACTAAGAAATGCAAATAAGACAATCCATACCTCTCTTTGGATACAAAAAAAAAAAAAAAAAAAAAAACCCTCTTGCTTAAAAAAAAAAAAAAAGTGAAGAATTCTCCTGGCCACAGGAGGTCAGTATTGCTTCAAAACAAAATTACCCTAAATCTCTGGGGGCATAATGGTCTTTTAAAATATGATTATATTTTCTTCTTAAAAAAAAAAAGGTTAGTTTTTGATATATCTGATTTCTAGGCTTTACTGAGTGACAGATGGTTATAGCATGTGAAAAAATATCAACTTGTTAAAAAATCAACTTGTTAAAAATATGTATTTCATGCAAAATTGAACTTGGAGCCTCCTCATTTAAAAGCAATCCTAGAAATTAAGAGAAGGGAGAAAATTATATATATGTCAGAGAGGATGCATGTGTTCAATTCAACACAAAACTCAGTGCCAAGGAGAAATGAGAACCATGTCTTCAATTTCTCACTTTGTAACTGAAGAGGTCAGATACACACTCATGACATCTTTTGGTAAAAATACAAAAATGAAAAATAAATGCTGTACTGTAGACAGTGATGGTAGAGAATATTATTGACTGAATCGTTGCAACGTCCTCATTATAAGATTGAGAGAAATGAGGGGTGAAGACGTGACGGGGGGAAGGAGAGATCACCGTGAACATACGGGTGAAAAATTATAAGTAGCCTGTTGAGAAGATCTTGTGGGGATGATTGGACCAACATTTGGGCATGTTGTGTAAGACAGAATCACACACATTGCCCAAGTTCCAGTCTTATTTGAAACATTCTGATATTCATTCATTCATTGCTCTAGACAAAGTGATGGACAAAAACAAAGCGCAGCCATCATGGAGCTGTGTTAAGTGAGTAAACAAATTC
This sequence comes from Piliocolobus tephrosceles, assembly GCF_002776525.5. NCBI lineage: Eukaryota > Metazoa > Chordata > Mammalia > Primates > Cercopithecidae > Piliocolobus > Piliocolobus tephrosceles. The sequence goes on from NC_045451.1 coordinate 9,111,794, forward strand.
CTGGATATGCAATTCTCTACCTTGTGATAAAGGCTCTGAAAGAACAGGGCTAAGTGACCAGAGAAGGCTTCTTCAAAGAAATGCCATTTAACCTGAGACATGAGGACGTTCAGGCCAAGAGATGGGGATCAGACTGCAGGTCCTGAAACCCCAAGGCCAGCATGACTGATGCACAGTGAATTAGAGGGAGAGAGAATTCTGGGTCTCAAGGAGTTTTGATATTATCCCAAATGCAATGGGAAACCACTGGATGAAACCGGAATTATGTGATCCAATTTTCACACTTTTTAAAAAGTATTTTGGGCCAGGCACAGTGACTCACGCCTGTAATCCCAACACTTTGGGAGGCCAAGGTGGGCAGACCACATGAGGTCAGGAGTTCGAGACCAGCCTGGCCAACATGGTAAAACCCTATCTCCACTAAAAATACAAAATTAGTTGGGCGTGGTGGCGGGCACCTGTAGTCCCAGCTACTCGGGAGGCTGAGGCAGGAGAGTCACTTGAACCAGGGAGGCAGAGGTTGTAGTGAGCCAAGATCTCACCACTGCACTCTAGCCTGGGTGACAGAGCAAGACTCCATCTCAAATAAATAAATGAATTAAATTTTAAAGTATTTCGGCTGCTGTGTAAGTGAATGGAAAGGGGATTCAGCAAGAATGGAAATGGAGAAACGCAAATGTGCTTAGGAAGTTAGTGTGGTTGTCCAGGAAGATGATTCCTGGGAAGAAGAAAGCAAACAGATTCCTGGCATTTAGAAGCAGAACCAGAAAGTCTTATTGGTGGGACAGATATGAGAGGAGTCATATTTTTGTTCACCCCATATAAGTGTATGCATTTCTTCGTACAGTTCTGAAACCTTTTGAATATGGACGGTGGCTCTGTCGCCCGGGCTGGAGTGCTGTGGCCCGATCTCAGCTCACTGCAAGCTCCGCCTCCCGGGTTTACACCATTCTCCTGCCTCAGCCTCCGGAGTAGCTGGGACTACAGGCGCCCGCCACCTCACCCGGCTGTTTTTTTGTATTTTTAGTAGAGATGGGGTTTCACCGTATTAGCAAGGATGGTCTCGATCTCCTGACCTCGTGATCCGCCCATCTCTGCCTCCCAAAGTGCTGGGATTACAGGCTTGAGCCACCGCGCCCGGCCAAGTGTGTGCATTTCTGCTTCCACTGCTGAAACCTATAGAATATTAACCTTTCCTCTTAGAAGTAAAATTATTAAATGATCAGTTTATACAAAGAAGTATCAAATAATAAATCAGTGATTGTGTTGATTTATGTACATAAAATAATATCAATTAAATGCTATGACTTTTTAATGATAATGGAAACAATTATATTCAGCCAAATGCTTTTAGAATTAAAGTTTAATAAAGAAAAGATTAAAAGTGAGTATTCCTTTGATATTCTGATTTTATATCCATTGTTCAAAGTCTCTGTTGATTTTTTTCTCTTAGAAATATTCACAGAAAATGAATCTATTGAGTTCAAAAATATTCACCTTGAAATCTATAAATTAAAGTCAAATTTCATTTCCATCCTACAAGAGCATTTTCAACAACATGCAGGCACTGTGATAAGAGTATCTACCTCAGCCAGCCAACTAACAGGGGAGAGGATGTGTCTGTGGATGCTTCTAAATCTTATCTAAAGTACAAGAACTAAGATGCTTCATGTGGGCAAAGCTGCTCTCCTAAATTAGTTCTGGACTTTCTAGTGAAAATGGAGGTTACCTGGGCAAGCTGGGTTTCACTAAGCAGAACAAGATTGTCAACTCTTACTCCTGGAATCTTAAGTAAATAGACTTCTTTTCTTTTTATCTGTTATCTTTTTTTTTTTTTTTTCTGAGACGGAGTGTCCCTCTGTTGCCCAGGCTAGAGTGCAGTGGCACAATCTTGGCTCGCTGCAAGCTCCGTCTCCCGGGTTCAAGTGATTCTCCTGCGTCAGCCTCCCAAGTAGCTGGGACCACAGACACGGGCCACGACGCCCAGCTAATTTTTGTATTTTTAGTAAAGATGGGGTTTCACCATGTTGACCAGGCTGGTTTTGAACTCCTGGCCTCAAGCAATCCACCTGCCTCAGCCTCCCAAAGTGCTGAGATTACAGGCGTGAGTCACTCCCACCCAGCCAGTTTTTGTATTTTTAGTAGACATGGGGTTTCACCATGTTGGCCAGGCTGGTCTCAAACTCCTGACCTCAGTTAATCTGCCCACCTCAGCCTCCCAAAGTGCTGTGAATACAGGTGTGAGCCACCATGCTCAGCCAAGTGAATAGAATTTTTTTTTTTTTTTTTTTTTTTTTGAGACAGAGTCTCGCTGTCGCCCAGGCTGGAGTGCAGTGGCGATCTCGGTTCACTACAACCTCCGCCTCCCAGGTTCAAGCGATTCTCCTGCCTCAGTCTCCCAAGTAGCTGGGACTACAGGTGCGTGTTACTACACCCGGCTAATGTTTTTGTATTTTTTTAGTAGAGACGAGGTTTCACCGTGTTAGCCAGGACGGTCTCGATCTCCTGACCTCATGATCCACCTGCCTCGGCCTCCCAAAGTGCTGGGATTACAGGCGTGAGCCACCACATCCGGCCCAAGTGAACAGAGTTCCAAAGGTGTTCCTGGCAGGTGCCAGGTGGAGACTTCAATGTGTGGGGGTTTGGGGCACTTTTAAACTACAGAACATAATGGTAACAAGGCAATTAACTATAATGACTGTAATTTTCCTGTAGAAGAGTTGAGCACAAAAAGCAAACAAGGCACTGAGCAGACTCTGTTGAATGCCAAGGATGCATTTAGAACCACACTACCTTTAAGCTTGGTTCACATAACACTTAACCTGGATCTGGTCCCATAAGACTCCCTCTATGCCCATACGTCGTATACTGCCTTGTCCACATCACTGTCTCTATTCTGAGGAACAGCCCAATAGTTCTTCACTCTTCTCTTTCATGATTGTTATAGGAGCAAATTGGGATAACGGTTGTAAAGCGCTTGAAAAGATGAAAAGTGCAACAGAAATGTAAGACGTTATAATTAATTATAAGTTTTTTATGATTTATCTGTTACATTTTATCATGGTTATCAACCTTATTATCTAAGTAAAGAATAGGTATATAATTATAATTTTATATTATGTAACAGTACAGATTGTTTATTCTTAGTCCTCAACAAAGAAATGAATACTAAAATCTCCTTAAGAGATTTTTTCTTCACTATAGCTATTTTGGCTTTATCCCAAATCCTTAAATCTGACTTTCTAAGGGTGGGATAGAGGCATATGTGTTTTTACAACTCCCTAGGTAATTCCGATGTTCACCTTAGCTTTAAAAAATCACCGCATTACTTTGATGAATATTAGGTAAGAGTACAAAAGTAGTGGTTAAATGGATATGACTTATTGTAATGGGCACATATAAATTGATATTCTAAAAAGATACTCTTTCTAAATTAGCAAGCTAAGAAATGCAAATGATATCAATTAATCTATACCTCTCTATGGATTAAAAAAGAAAAGCTGTGCCATATAGATTGTGCTTCTCTGCTTCTCCTGTCACTCACTACTACAGTATCTCTGTATCTCTGTTTCCTCCGTAAAACTGGAACTCTCCAGAAGGCATCTCACAGGTAATCAAAACACATTCCCATCTACCAGTGTGGCAACTTCTGTATTTCTGCCCCTTTCCAATGCCTCTGCTGTGTGTGAGCACTCCTGGCTGCCACTAGCACCGTCACCCATCCATGCCAGTTCAGATCCCAATGCCAGTGCTGCAGGGCACTGAGTCCTCGCTTGGAGCCAAAGCCGCTGCACTGCACTGGCCCGAAGGTCACTGAGATCTGTGTGCTGTCCCCTGAGTGCACACAGCGCTGCGATATCCTGTGTTAGGCAGTGACGTGGAGAGAATCCCCCCCACCGCCACCACCACACACACCCGCTCCCCGCCGTCTAGGCTTCACTTCTGTGTTGGTTTCCCAAAAGTGCTTCTTTACACTCCCAGTGCCTCTCCAAGATTTTTATAAAATTAGCTGTATCTGTTTTTAGTCCCCAGACTTGAAAACCTCATGTGAAGGATGGGTGTGTAGACAGAGGGAGAAGATCTGAGGCTAAGAGGGTGAGAAGAGCTGAGACAGAGGGCTGAGGGACAGCTGACATCTGGAGCGTTTCTGTCCTGCCTCATTTGGCTCAGTCTGCTCCTCCCTTTTGTCAGGAGCTGCTCCTTAGAAAGGGCTGCTCCTTGGGTCTGGCAGAAATGCTTGAGTTCTAATGTGACCACAACATGAGTTTAGGCTGTGACCCTGTTAGGAAAGGGATCTCAATCCAGACCCCAAGAGAGGGTGCTTGGATCTCTCACAAGAAAGAATTCAGGGTGAGTCCACAGAGTAAAGTGAAAGAAAGCAAGTTTATTAAGAAAGTAGAGGAATAAAAAATGGCTACTCCACAGACAGAGCAGCCCTAAAGACTGCTGGTTGCCCCATTTTTATGGTTATTTTTGATGATATGCTAAACGAGGGATGGATTATTCATGCCTCCCCTTTTTAGACCATGTAGGGTCACTTCCTGACATTGCCATGGCATTTGTAAACTCTCACGGTGCCGGTGGGAGTGCAGCAGTGAGGACGACCAGAGGTCACTCTCGTGGCCGTTTTGGTTTTGGTGGGTTTTGTCCGGCTTCTTGACTGCAACCTGTTTAATCAGCAAGGTCTTTATGATCTGTATCTTGTGCCAACCTTCCATCTCATCCTGTCACTTAGAATGCCTTCATCATCTGGGAATGCAGCCCAGTAGGTCTCAGCTTAATTTTACCCAGCTCCTATTCAAGATGGAGTTGCTCTGGTTCACACACCTCTGACAAACCTACCCTTGCAGATGTCATCTTCAGAGTCCCTGATTTGCCGTGGGAGAGAAATCTGACAGGCCAGTAATATCATAAGAAAAAGTATGGGAAAACCTGTTTTATTTACAATTAAGCATATAATTTAGCCCTTATATACAAAGAAATGTTCCAATATTTATCTTTCAGTTTTCATAAACGTGATAAATCTATACTGGCATTCTTTCCCCCTTCTTCTTCTACCCAACGACACCTTTGTTACGGAGTCAAAAAATTCTGACCACTGTGTAGGTCTATTAACAAAGTATGGGCCGGGCATGGTGGCTCACACGTATAATCCTAGCACTTTGGGAGGCTGAGGCAGGTGAATTACCTGAGGTTAGGAGTTCGAGACCAGCTTGACCAACATGGAGAAACCCCAACTCTACTAAAAAACAAAATTAGCCAGTCATGGTGGCGCATGCCTGTAATCCCAGCTACTGGGAGGCTGAGGCAGAAGAATCACTTGAACCCGGGAGGTGGAGGTTGCGGTGAGCCAATATCACGCCACTGCACTCCAGCCTGGGCAACAAGAACAAAACTCTATCTCAAAAAAAAAAAGACAAAAGTGTGTCAGGTTGGGCTCAAGCCTGTAATCCCAGCACTTTGGGAGACCGAGGCGGGCAGATCATGAGGTCAGGAGATCAGGACCATCCTGGCTAAAACAGTGAAACCCTGTCTCTAATAAAAATACAAAAACTTAGCCAGGTATGATGGCACGTGCCTGTGGTCTCTGCTACTTGGGAGGCTGAGGCAGGAGAATCACGTGAACCTGGGAGGTGGAGGTTGCAGTCAGCCAAGATTGCACCGCTGCACTCCAGCCCTCCAGCCTGGGTGACAGAGTGAGACTCTGTCAGAGAAGAAAAGAAAAAAAAAAGAAGGAAGGGAGGGGAGGAGAGGAAAGGAAAGGAGAGGAGAGGAGAGGAGAGGAGAGGAGAGGAGAGAAGAGAAGAGGAGAAGAAAGGAAAAAAAAGAAGTGTCAATAAAGCCTTCTTTGTCAAAGTTGACCTTTCCCGAGGTGCCATGTCTCCTGGCTCCGTAGTATAGTAGGCACCCATGTCAGACATTATTGGTCAAGCACCATCTGTACTTATTCCTGATCTCTGTGGGAGAGGCAAACTCTGGGCTAACATCTCATGAATGAATGCAGAGTTGGGAAGTGTGGGGCTCCCAGTTGCAGCTAAGCATCAGAAATGCCTCTGTCTCCATCAGGCTTACCCCATTAGGTAACTGGTGGCATTTCCCAGGCTGCGACATGTATGCAAGCATACATCTTAATTTAGGGAGAAGGGAAAGAGAACTGTAAATTGGTCTGGTAACTCCCCCATCTAGCTACAAGTCAGAGAAGATGCAAGCATGATCTCAGTTTACAAAAAAACATATTTTGAGATAATTTCAGACTTACAGAAAAGTTGCAAAAAAAAGTACCATGAATACCCATACAGACTTCAAGTGGATTCCTAAATATTGACATTTTATCATGTTTGCTCCATCATTCTCTCTGTGTCCTAATGGGTCTTTTTCTGAACAGTCGAGGAGTACGTTGCAGACATAATGCTTTCCTATTCCTAAATATTTCTATCTTACTAACCACAGTACAATCATCACAATCAGAAGTTAGCATTGATATACTACTATTACCTAGCCTGTAGATCTTATGCCAATTGTCCCACAAATGTCCTGTGTAGCAAAAGGAAGAAAACACAGTGGTTTTTTTTTTTTTTTTCCTTTTTGTGGAGAACGGGGTCTCGCTGTATTACCCAGGCAGGTCTTGAACTCCTGGGCTCAAGCTGTCCTCCCGCCTCTGCCTCCCTGAGAGCTGGGATTACAGGCGTGAGCCACCATGCCCGGCCTGAAAACACAGTGTTTTAAGGCTTTTGAGTGGGATCCCAATGGCTCTGAGACCTTGTCCAGTAAAGGGACCACAAGAACTGCTAGGACCCAGGCTGCCACAGTCCTGATCTAAAATACCCTTTGGTATTTAGGATGTGGACATCTGCTGACCTTTTCTAAACTAAAGAGAGAAATTGAGGACACAGAATGTTGGTTAAATGCCTTTTATTTTTTTCTCTGTTTCTCTTTTGACCAACATATTTTAACACAGCAACTCCTCACAGACTGCCTGATATACCCAAGGCACTATCTTTAGTTCTGGGGGATAGAGAGTTATATAAGATGTGGTCCCAACACCCCTGTGAATCAAAATGTTATTAAATAATCAGTAACTAAACAGAAGTGAAATAGTAATGTTAGGAATGATAAATTGTTCTTCAAAAGGTTTAATTGTGTAATGTTCTTATTCTTTGTTCAAAAGCCCAACCTCCTTGTACTCTCTTGTTTCTAGCCTGCAAACCATCCTCCCACTCTTGTTGCACCCTGGGGTGCCCAGACGTGTCCAGACATGCCTTTTACTATAATGGACAGGCTACTCCTACCCCCTCCTTTCTTACAAATCGCACGCTTACCCTATTTAGAAAACTTTAAGTCTTAGCCTACTGGGATCAGTTTAGATTGTGCACTCCAACCCTAGCCTATAAGGGAATGACACAGGGACAGGAACTGTCCTGTCCTAAACTGTCCTAAGCTGTCCTAAAAAAATGAAATTTTAATTTTAGGGTTAAAAATCCCTTCTTTTGTTCAGTGTGCTTTTGTGGTCAGGACAGATGTGAGCAGCACCCTTCTGCAGAAATAAATGTGCCTTGCTGAGAAATTCTCTAAGTGCTGGTTTTTCCTTGTGGCACTGAGCACTTGTTTCTAACAGTCGTCATGTTAACGGTGGCAGAGAACCAAGTTATGCCAAGTTGCCAGCAGTGAATCCATACAGGTCCTCAGCAACTTCAGCCCTTGCTTCCTCAGAAGAAGGAAATTGGCTGAGGGGCATAAGGCAGAAAAAAAGACTGAGGCAATTTTCAGAGCATGAGTGGACATTTATTTAAAAAGGCTTTACGAATGATACAGTGGACTTTGGGGACCAGGGCAGGGGGAAGGGTGGAAAGGGAGCAAGGGATAAAAGACTACAACCTGGGTGTAGTGTACACTGCTTGGGTGATGGGTGTACCAAAATCTCACAAATAACCACTATAAAACTTACTCATGTAACCAAATCCCACCTGTTCTCCAAAAACCTATAGAAATAAAAATGTTAAAAAAAAAAAAAAGGAAAAGCAAGAAGACAATAATAACTATGCTGAAAAGAAATCTATGAGAAATGAATTTCAGGTTTTCTGGAAAGTTCTGACTGAATGACTGCACTATATTATTAGAGTGGTTTATTATATAGTTCAAGACTATGTAATTATATAATATTCCAAATTGTCACCAATAAAAATGCAACATTGTTGAAAATAGAAAAAAATAAAAAATAAAATGAGTAAATAAATAAATTTTAAACATAAAAAGGCTTTAGACTAGGAAAGAAAGGAAAATTCACTTGGAAGACACCCAAGTAAGCTCCTGAAAGTCCAAGAGAGAAAAAAACAAAAGGCTGGGCGTGGTGGTTTATCCCTGTAATCCCAGCACTTTGGGAGGCCGAGGCAGGAAGATTACCTGAGGTCAGAAGTTCGAGACAAGCCCGTCCAACATGGTGAAACCCCATCTCTACTAAAAATACAAAAATTAGCTGGGCATGGTGGCACGGACCTATAATCCCAGCTACTCAGGAGGCTGAGGCACGAGAATCTCTTGAACCTAGGAGCCAGAGGTTGCAGTGAGCCGAGATTGCACCACTGCACTCCAGCCTGAGTGACAGAGCAAGACTCAGTCTCAGGAAAAAAAAAGGAAAAAGAACAACAAACAGCACTTGGTCCTGGGACTTTATAGACTCCAGGTCCAGGTCCCTTGGTCCTGGGACTTTATAGACTCGCCTCTTTCCCATGATTCTCCCCTTAGGGTTGGCTTCCCGCATGCGCAGTGCTTTCCTTACCCTTTGGACTTGAGCACACCCAGCGTGTTTAGGAATTTATACACATGCCCATCTGAGGATTTCTTCCCTTTTCCCCTTTTCCAGTGGTGTGTATCCCACTCGGAACATGGTACTTCGCCATTATTGTCTTTTAACAGGCATGCTCAGTAGCTTCTTCCTG
>NC_045451.1:9125729-9128785 GCF_002776525.5 Piliocolobus tephrosceles
TTATTTTATAACTAAGCATGAACTATAATAGAACAAATGGAGGAAAAAGAAATAACATAAACCATAAGATTCAAAGGAATAAATCTCTTTAAAAGTGGACAAGACCTTTACAGAGAAAACTAAAAATATCCTCGAAGGACACACAGTAAAGGATTGTGAACAGTAGAGATGTGATCCATGTTAGTCAATGGTAAGACACATAGATACATCAGAATTTTACTAAAAATATCAGTGAAACTCCAATGTTTAAAATTATAAATAAGTTTTTTCTTATAACTGAACATGTATATTCTTAATATAGAAAAGCAAAGACATTTCTAAAGACAAAACATGGCAGTGAAGGATAAGATCTTGCCTATTAGATAATAAGGATGATTACAAAACCATACTTAATTCGGAGAGTGAGTTTGTTGCAGTACTAGGCAGTACTAAGTAGATCAGTGTTTCAGAGAGGCTGGACACATACCAGTCTTTTCAATAAATCTGAGAAAACTGGTCATCCATATGGAAAATATTGTATCCCTCACTTACACCATATACAGAAATAATTCAAAGCCTACTAAAACCCCAGGCATGAAAATCAAATTCATTAAAACATTTAAAAGAATTATAAGAGCAAGATTTTATGACTTTAGGGTAGAAAATGATTTTTCAAACAAGATGTCTTTAAAAGAACAAATGATAAAAAAAAAAAAAAAAAGGTATATTTGACAACAGGAGACTGAGGCAGGAGAATCGCTTGAACCTGGGAGGCGGAGGTTGCAGTGAGCTGAGATCACGCCACTGCACTCCAGCCTGGGCAACAGAGGGAGACTCTATCTCAAAAAATACAATACTTAAAGAAAGGTAAGTGTCTAGAATCCACAAAGGGTGCTAAATAAGAAAAAGATAAACTATCCAATATAAAGAGAGATGGGGGTTACAAACCCACAGTTCACAGAATAGGAAACAGAGTCAAGAAACATTTGACAAGTAATAAGAAAAATAATAGTTAAATGGAATACTGAAATTAAACCACTTTGCATCCATCAGAGAAGCAAAAAATCCAAACTCTAATAATAATAAGTGTTGACAAAGACATGGACAAACTTCATTTATTTTAAGATGAAAGACCATGGTTACAACCACTCTGGAGAACAATTGGGTAAGATCTCATAAAGTTAAAGGTATACTCAGAAATTCCAAAACACTCAGAAATTCCACGTCTAGGGATAGACCATTGAGAAATTCTTGCACATGTGGACCAGGAGATACACACAGCTCATAGCTCTGTTGGTTATGATGATGGCAAAGCATAACCATCCTAAAAATCCATCGGCAATCAAATAGATAAATAGATGTTTTAATTAACATAGGGCAATTACTATCAGGAATGTTCTACTGTAAGAATGTTAAAAGTATTAACTTATTTAACTTTCGAAAGAACTCTGTGAGGTAGATAGGCTTTTATGAATTTTAATACTTCCACTATTTTTAGTGACTATTTTCCCCATCTTACAGATTAGGATATTAAGACACACAGAAATAAGCCCAAGGTCACAAAGCTGATTAGAAATAAAGTCATACAGTAGAATGCTACAGAACAAAGGAAAGGAATGAAATAAAATTGTATGTAGCATTATGGATAAATATCAAATCCTGAGAAAAAGGAGGTTGTAGACTGATACAGTCACATACCATTATATTAGTCTGAAAGATGCAAATCAATACTGCGTCAGTTGCCTAGGGCTGCCATAACAAATTAGCACGAACTGGGTAGTTGACAACAGAAATGTATCCCCTCACACCTTTGGAGGCCAGAAGTTGGAATCCAAGGGACCGGAAGGGCTGCACTCCTTCCAAGGCCCTAGGGGTTCCTGCCTGGCCCTTTCCAGTTTCTGGTGGCTCCAGGACTTCCTTAGCTTGTGGCCATATCACCCCAGTCTCTGCCTCCATATAAACACGGCCTTCTCTTTTCTCTCTTCTAAGGACACTTTGTTATTGGATTTAGGGTTCACCAGATGGTGTAGGATCATGTCTTCTCTGTATCCGCCAACACACTTCCCAAATAAGGGCACATTCACAGGTTGCAAAGCTCTGGTCAGGATATGGACGTAGCCTTTGGGAGGGCCAGCATTCAACCCTCTGTGAATATTATCAGTAACTTACAGGTATTTACCTAAGTAATGAAATGCCATTAAAAAAAAAAATCTCATGGAAATAATAAACACTAAACCCTCCTCTGGGAAAGAAGGGAAGGAGAGGGTAACAGGAGAGGAAGGTATTACAGAGGGGGTAAGTGTCTCTGTAATTTGTTCTCATTTTAAACCTGGAGCAAATATGGTATTTTAAAATGTCCTCATTTCAAATCTAAAGTTAATATGGCAACATGTTGAGCTTTGATAGGGCTGAGCGGCAGACACACACCTGTTGGCCATGATTTTCTCTCTTTTTTTTTGAGACAGAGTCTCACTCTATTATTGCCCAGGCTGAAGTGCAGTGGTATGATCTCGGCTCACTGCAGCCTCTGTCTCCCGGCTTCAAGTGATTCTCCTTCCTCAGCCTCCCGAGTAGCTGGGATTACAGGTGCCTGATACCGTGCCCAGCTGACTTTTGTATTTTTGTAGAGACGGGGTTTCACCATGTTGGCCGGGCTAGTCTCGAACTCCTGACCTCAGGTGATCCACCCATCTAAGCCTCCCAAAGTGCCGGGATTATAGGTGTAAGCCACCGCACCCGGCTGATTTTCTCTGTAACATTTTATAATTAAGAAGTACTTCATGGCCGGGCATGGTGGCTCAAGCCTGTAATCCCAGCACTTTGGGAGGCCGAGAGGGGCGGATCACGAGGTCAGGAGATCGAGACCATCCTGGCTAACCCGGTGAAACCCCGTCTCTACTAAAAAATACAAAAAACTAGCTGGGCGAGGTGGCAGGCCCCTGTAGTCCCAGCTACTCGGGAGGCTGAGGCAGGAGAGTGGCATAAACCTGGGAGGCGGAGCTTGCAGTGAGCTGAGATCCGGCCAGTGCTCTCCAGCCTGGGCTACAGAGCGAGACTCCGTCTCAAAAAAAAAAAAA
>NC_045451.1:9128885-9166343 GCF_002776525.5 Piliocolobus tephrosceles
AAAAAAAAAAAAAAAAAAAAAAAAGAAGTACTTCATAATGAAACAATGCAAAGATGTCCTCTGCCTTAACTCTATCATGGTATTTGGAAGAGTTACTTTTGACAGGTCCTTACTGAACCTTGTCTGCAAGCTGTTATTAAACGCCTATCGTATGATCCACTACTTCTCTTAGTCCTATTCGAATCAGCTCCAAGTCAGAGCTCCTCCATGCTTTCCCAACTCACCTCTTAATATTTACAGACTTTCCTCTCCATCATTTAGTTCGCTTTTGGTGGTTTTTTTTTTTTTTTCTCATTAAGAACACCACTGCTCCAATAATGATGATCTGATTTCCAAATATCAAAGACTAATCCAACACAGAAATATCAAAGCAAAGCCTGAGATAGCAGGCAACATGGCTTCCTCGTGATGTTTGTTGTGCTTCTAGAAAATAACTTTTCTCACAAGTCTTTTAATCATGTTTTACCTTTTCAATAATAAGTACTCTTGCCTACTTTGAGAACATCCTCACCTCTCCCAGAGAAGTTGTAGCATCAGCAAGTTGATGGGCTGAGACTTATTTCTCTTGGGGTGACCTGCCAATAGCAGAATCATTAGCATAATCTCTTCTAAAGCACTAATTTTTCTCAATATTCTTTTAAAATTCTCCAGCCAAAAAACGATGGGAACCATGATTATTCCTGGCCACTGCCATCTGTAAAGTGGAGTTACTCTTCTTTCTATACCAGCCATATAAAATCAAGACAACTCACTGAAATATAATTACTGATGTTTTGAAAAATAAACAGTTAAAGTAAAGCTACAGCAGTTTTAGTAATGTACTGTTTTATTTTAGGTGATGGGAAACCCAAAAGTTACACAACTGTTTACGAGGTTCAATGATGAAAGTAACACATTACTTAAAAAATTGAAATAATCTAAGTAATCATAATAGTATGGAATTTAAAATCAGAGGCAGGGTGAGGTGACTCACGCTTGTTACCCCAGCACTTTGGGAGGCCAAGGTGAGTGGATCACTTGAGGTCAGGTGTTTGAGACCAGCCTGGCCAACATGGCGAAACCCTATCTCTACTAAAAATATAAAAATCAGCTGGGCGTGGTGGCACTCACCTGTAATCTCAGCTACTCAGGAGGCGGAGGCAGGAGAATCGTTTGAACCTGGGAGGCAGTGGTTGCAGTGAGCCGAGATTGCATGACTGCTCTCCAGCTTGGATGACACAGCAAAACTCTGTCTCAAAAAAAGAAAAAAAAAAAAAAGAATTTAGAATCAGAAGACTTTAATTTAATTCCTGGTTCTTCCAGTGACCAGCTGCATGACATTGGACAAGTTAGTTCCATAAACCTCAGTTTGCAACATTGGGCTAATGACAGTAGCTACCTGATAAGATTGACAGACATTAAAAAATAATAAATAGGCATTCCATATATCATAGCTCAGGCTGCCATAACAAAATATCATAAACAGGGTGACTTCCACAACAAAAATGTATTTCTCACAGTTCTGTAAGCTGGAAGTCCAAGATCAAGGTGGCCACAAGGTGGTGTCATTCTGAGAACACTTCACTTGGCCAGCAGATAGCAGCCTTCTTGCTGTGGGCTCACGTGACCTTTTCCTTCTGTGCCTGTCCAGGGGAAAGAGAGAGGGCTCTCTGGTATCTCTTCGTGAAAGGACACTATATCTATCCAGAGCCCCACCCTTCTGACCTCATTTAACCTTAATTACCTCCTTATAGGTCCTGTCTTCAATTATAGTCACAGCTGAGGGTTAAGGCTTCAACATATCAATTTGGGGGAGACACAGTTCAGTTCGTAATACCTAGGTAATATTAGTATTAGATATTAGGCAACCACAGGACTGGGCGCGGTGGCTGTAATCCCAGCACTTTGGGAGACCAAGGCGGGTGGATCATCTGAGGTCGGGAGTTCAAGGCCAGCCTGAACCAACATGGAGAAATCCCGTCTCTACTAAAAATACAAAATTAGCCAGGCATGGTGGTACACGCCTGTAATCCCAGCTACTAGGGAGGCTGAGGCGGGAGAATCACTTGAACCCGGGAGGCAGAGGTTGTGGTGAGCCAAGATCGAGCCATTGCACTCCAGCCTGGGCAACAAAAATGAAACTCCGTCTCAAAAAAAAAAAAGGGCAGCCACAGTACTTCTTCGATGCATGTTTGTTGTTTTTTATTGGCCTGCTAGAAAAACCCACGGGAAATAAAAAATGAAATACTAAGCCCTTCAACTCACTGAATGGACCCCCTCTTGGCCCAGGAGACCCCAGAGTAACCTGGAAAACTGAGTTCTTGGCCGTGACGGGATGGGGTAGACACACCTCAATGTGCCCCTCCCTTGCTGGCCAGCATCAGGCTTTCTTCCCTAAGAGCGAAACAGAAACCAGTCTTTCAAATGATTCCACCACTATTGACCAACCTGACACTGCCCCTCCTTTTGGCCTGATAAGAGACCACGGACCATGGACTCTACAAGGAATGTGCAGTTGGGATTTCTGTGTCCTCTGGTTCACCTTTTGAAGTCAGAAGGCCGAACACTCCGTCCTCTGATCATGCGAACATGGCCATTTTCTGAACATGGATCCCTTGGAGAAGCAGGAAGCTTTATTGCTCATGCACGTGTTTCCTCATTCATAAAGATTCATGACTTCTCCTGTAGCTTATTAAACATGTATATTCAGCCACCTCGTTCAGCATATATTCCTGTTCCTGTTGCCCCTCCCTCAAAATGTCTGTTTCTGTCTTCCCAGCCTGTCACATGGCCACCCTGCAGGCTACAACCCTTTCCAAATTTATGAACCTTGTCATTCTTCAGTTGACAACCATAATCTCTATGCCATAACTTGCACTGCATGAAAATTATATTGATAGGTGTAACCAAAATAAAGAGAATCTTCTCATGTTTTTTATTAAGTTATGTAATTAGAGGTATGTGGAATTTTTCACTCTGCTTTCTCATGAAACAAAGCATAATCATTATTTCAATGCTCCTACAAAATACTTACAATCACCACTGTCATGTCTTAATGTTTTACAGTTGGAATAGTAAAAACTATGTCCCTGTAATATACTAAAGTGCTTACCTAAGAATATCCTTTAATGAAAGATATTTGTTCAGGTTTCTGCCTCAGCCTCTGAGTAGCTGGGATTACAGGCACCTGCCACCACTCCTGCCCAATTTTTGTATTTTTAGTAGAGACAAGGTTTCACCACATTGGCCAGGCTAATCTCGAACTCCTACCTCAGGTGATCTGCCTGCTTCGGCCTCCCAAAGTGCTGGGATTACAGGTGTGAGCCACTGCACCTGGCCCATTGTACCATTTTCTTGCTATGAAGATGTTTAAATTGTTTTTATTTGAAGTTCCAGGGCAATAAAAATAATAAGTTACAGTTTTAAACACTGCCTTATATACTTAGATATTATATTCTTTGAGAAGGCAATGAATGACAGATCACATCAGTTTATACTTTTACCACAGCAGTGTGAGCTGACATTTCCTGATAACCTCACAAATACTGATCATTATTGTTCCCTTCTACTCTCTGCCAAATTGGCAAGTGGAAAATTACTTAACATTTTTATTTGCCTTTCTTTGGTTTCTACTGAGTTCAACGTTTTTTTTTTTCTTTTAGTCGGAGTCTCACTCTGTTGCCAGGCTGCAGTGCAGTGGCGTGATCTCAGCTCACTGCAACTTCTGCCTCCCGGGTTCAAGCGATTCTTCTGCCTCAGCCTCCCAAGTAGCCGGGACTACAGGCACTCACCACGACGCCTGGCTAATTTTTGTATTTTTAGTAGAAACGAGGTTTCACCATGTTGGCTAGGAAGGTCTTGATCTCTTGACCTCGTGATCTACCCGCCTTGGCCTCCCAGAGTGCTGGGATTACAGGCGTGGACCACCGCGCCTGGCCTGAGTTCAACTTTTTTTACACTTCTTGTTGTCCATCCAAGGTTTCATTTGTACAACACATATCTCTGATTAGTAGAGTTTTATTAAGTACATGATGGTATCTGCAGTCTTGGAAAAGGGACTTTATGGGAGGGAACTTCACTATTCTAAAACGTCCCAACTTGATTTTTCTATCTTACACTCAAAATATTATTAAATCCCACACTGAGCCTGCACTGCAGCATCCTGAGAAAGCTCCACCTGCACCCTTTGGGTGTGACACAATTCCTACATTCCATTGTCAGGCAGATAGTGAAGATTACTTAGCACTAGGCGGGGGGATGTTTTATGGCAATTCCTGGGCTTCAGTTTCATCCAGTGTTGAGTGCCAAACCCTCCAAGATGACACTTCCTCTTTCATCATGTGGATTTTGCATCCTTAAATCTTCTTCTAGTGTGTTGCTGTGTAACTCCCTTGACTGAATAAATAGTTAGGACTGTATTTCTCAACTCATGGAGAATTCCTGTTGCCTGGTGTCTGGATTTGTCAGAAGTCTCACCCAGCCAATTATAATCGATCTTCATTTTAGAAGCTGTTCCTTTTTCTTTTGTTCCCCCACAGGCTTAATTCGCTTTACTTTTTGTGTATAAAACTCTGTGTTGTAGCCACAGCTGGAGCCTGGGTCCTCTGCATGAAGACTCTGGTGTGGGTCTTGACCAGGTGGTCAGTGAATTCCTGAAAGGGAGACTTAGTGAGTAGGGTCTCCTTCCAAAGGTCAAGGGTCAGGTAGCTGTAGATCTTAGAGATGGCATCAAAGGTGGCCTTGGTGAAGTTGCCCAGGGTGGCAGTGCAGCCCCTGGCTGAGGTGTAGCAGTCATCGATACCAGCCAACATGAGCAGCTTCTTGGGCACAGGGGCCGAGAGGATACCAGTGCCCCTGGGCGCGGGGATGAAGCACACTAGCACAGAGCCCCAGCAGCGGGTCACCTTGCAAGGGACGGTGTGGGGCTTGCCGATCTTGTTCCCCCAGTAGCCTCTGAGCACGGGGACAGTGGAGAGCTTGGCCAGGATAATGGTCTGCGAATGGCAGTGGCCACTTCCTTGGAACAGTTAACACCCAGACCGACGTGGTTATTGTAGTCTCTGATGGCAACAAATGCCTTCAACTTGGTGCGCTGGCCGGTGCAAGTCTGCTTCTGCACGGGCATAATCTTCAAAACCTCATCCTTGAAAGAGGCCCCCAGGAAAAAGTCAATGATCTCAGATTCCTTGATGGGCAGGGAGAAGAGATACATCTCCTCCGGGGACTTGATCTTCATGTCCTTGACCAGGCGGCCTAGCTTGGTGATGGGCCTCCACCCCCTATCCTCAGCCTTGCCTCCATAAGCTCCGCAGCCTCTGCCCCGGCCTGGTCCACTGACTGCCACTACCCCCGCCCCGGATGCCACTGCGGAAACCTCTGCGGAAACCTCGGCGGAAACCACCGCAGTTCCCCATCCCAGGATCCCCCGGGGCTTCCGGCCCCCGCTGTACTGGCGTCATCCGCCATTTGGTGTTTTCGCGGAGAAGACGTAGAAGCTGTTCTTGTTCGTCATCACTAGGTAACATCCTTTGTTTTAGAAGCTCTTCTGTGTTCCTCATCACTAGGTAACTTATTTTAAAAGCTGTTCTATGTTGGTCATCACTACTTAACATCCTTTGTTTTAGAAGTTCTTCTATGTTCCTCATCACTACGTAACTTGTTTGTTTTAGAAGCTGCTCTATGTTCATCATCTCTACGTAACATCCTTCGTTTCCTGTTCTTAACGGCTTCCAGAGAAAACCCGAAGTCAGAAGCACACGGACATCCACTTTCAGCCGCCCTGCCTGAATATGACATAGATGGGTGTGACCAACATAAGAGTCTTCAGGAGGCTCGGTTTGGTAACTTAGGCATAGTTAATACATCCACATCATTTTTCTCAATTCTATGTTCTTTCATCTCGTTCTCCACATTTATTCATCTAAAAATGGAGGGAGAGGTTCAAAATTTTTTTTAAAACACACTGAAGAATAGTGAGCCTTCTTCATTTGGAATTCATCCCAGTGTTAAAACAGATGAAAGAATATTGTGCAAATTTCCAGGAAAATGTCAATGATGACTGGCTAAATTGGAACAAATAGCGAAAGACTCCAAAATGTTTACATCCCAGCTGGAGGCAAGTATTTCATTCCAAGTCAGGGACGGGACAAAGTGAGACTGCAGCAGGGGAATGGGCACAGCATGGGTCCCAGCCCTCAGCATCACCAAGGCGCATTCCTCCCTGAGGACACCAGAGTTGTGACAAATCCTGTTCCTTTGGTTTTAGAGGTTTCGTTGCAGAAGCCACCCCTATTTTGACCACTCCAATAATACTGTAAGTGGAGTTCAAAAGCTGAAGCGGGTACACCGTGCCTCCAGGTTGTGTTTGTGGATGATACCCTATCAGAGTCTGAATGTCGTCTGACATTTGCATCATTTCCCTGAAAGAACATGTGTAGACAGGCCAGCCAGTGGCCCTCTCTGTACAGCAATGGCTGTGGCACTCAGAGTTGAGTGTGGAATTGGGACTGTGTGATCACTTCCCTGTATTTCCCTTTCCTTATCTTCTTTTGTTTTTTTTCTTTTTTGAGACAGTCTTGCTCTGTCGCCCAGACTGGAGTGCAGTGGTGTGATCTTGGCTCACTGCAACTTCCACCTCCCAGGTTCAAGCCGTTCTCCTGCCCAGCCTCCTGAGTAGCTGGGATTACAGGCACCTGCCACCATACCCAGCTAATTTTGTTTTGTATTTTTAGTAGAGACGGGATTTCACGACGTTGGCCAGGCTGGTCTCGAACTCCTGCCCTCAGGTGATCTGCCCGCCTTGGCCTCCCAAAGTGCTGGGATTCCAGGCGTGAGCCACCGCACCCAGCCTAATTTTTTGTATCTTTAGTAGAGACAGGGTTTCGCCATGTTGGCCAGGCTGGTCCTTAACATAAAGAATAATGACTTCCTCACAGACTGTTGAGAGAATTAAATAAGTCAACACACATATAGTGCTTAGAGGAGGGAGCAGTAAATGTTAGTTCAATGATGTGAACACACACACAGGCATACTTGATAAAGCCTAGTGAGTATTTGATCTATCAGTAACAAAATATTTAAAAAACAGCAATGAAGATCAGCAGTTTCTTTTATAATTCAGGAACTAAATAGCCACAAGAAATACAGTTTCACTTTGACTTTCAGACACTACCGAAACACCTGCGCTAGTATTCAAGCTAAAGCTCTTGAAAAGGGTAACATATTTGTTCTACCTATCTACCTCTGGTCACAAGCACTTATGTGAATTGGAACTCAGGAAATGGTCAAAATTGATGTATTCACCCCTATTTATATGAGTGTTGATTTAAATAAATTATTGAGATAATTTGACACATTGATTGTTCAGATTAGAATTAAACAGAGTGACCTTTGAAAATTTCATCTCATGATTACTCTTCATGGTACCTACCATCAACTCTTTTCTTAACTATCGCTCAATACTTAATCCGCACTCCTAGTCCTACCTTCTAGCTTGAAGTTATCATTAAACTAAATGACAACCTTTAAATGAAAAGCAGGATGATACAGTCTCATCCCAATACATAAATCATTTGGTTGTAATGCCACCAAAATCCATCACCACAGTAGCAGCGCCTTTCCCTTGTGACATGAACATTGTTTCTAAGTACTTCTTCTTCTTCTTTTTTTTTTTTTTTTTTTGAGACAGAGTCTGGCTCTGTCGCCCAGGCTGGAGTGCAGTGGCCGGATCTCAGCTCACTGCAAGCTCTGCCTCCCGGGTTTATGCCATTCTCCTGCCTCACTCCCGAGTAGCTGGGACTATAGGCGCCTGCCACCTCGCCCAGCTAGTTTTTTGTATTTTTTAGTAGAGATGGGGTTTCACTGTGTTAGCCAGGATGGTCTTAATCTCCTGACCTTGTGATCCACCCGTCTCGGCCTCCCAAAGTGCTGGGATTACAGGCTTGAGCCACCGCGCCCGGCCAGTACTTGTTCTTCTAAGTCAGAAATGCTCTTCCATTATTACATACTTCATCTGTGACAACCATTTCTGAATTCAGGTTTTGTTTGTTTGTTGGAGACAAGGTCTTGCTCTGTCACCCAGGCTGGAGTGCAATGGTATGATCTCAGCTCACTGCAGCCTCGACCTCCTGGGCTCAAGCAGTCCACCCACTTTGGCTTCCTGAGTAGCTGGAACAACAGGTGTGCACCACCATGCCAGGCTAATTTTTGTATTTTTTTTTTTTTTTTTTTTTTTTGTAGACATGAAGTTTCATCGTGTTACCCAGGCTGGTCTTGAACTTCTGGGCTCAAAAAATCCACCTGCCCCAGCCTCCCAGAGGGCTAGGATCGCAGGTGTGAGCCACCGCACCTGGCTGAATTCTTGTTCCCAGTGGCTTTTGTCCTAAGACACGTCTGTTTGTTTGTTTGTTTGTTTGGAGACAGGGTCTCATTCTGTGACCCAGGCTGGAATGCAGTGGCTCAGTCACAGCTCAATCTAACCTAGAACTCCTTGGCTCAAGTTATCCTCCTACCTTGGCCTCCCAAAGTGCTGGAATTATAGGCGTGAGCCACTACACCTGGCTCTTAGAAACTCTGTAAGCTATTCCTTAGGGTGAACCTAGAAACACCTTAGTAGATCCATTAATTCATTTATTCAGCCAACATTTGCTGAGCCCCTGCTGTGCTTTGAGCTCTCCTCTAGGAAGCATGGCAATGCATGCAGGGGCAAGTCTGCATTCTCCCATGTGAGTGAGGGCTTCACCATCTCAAGGTGAGCTGGAAATGCAAGGGGCTGGGGACAGGAAGAAGCAGATAAAGGAAGGGGACCTGCTTTGCTGGCTGCAGGTACACAGTCAGCAGCTCTGACACGGGAGCTCTCCATCAAGACATTGCAGAAGAGATGATTCTTCCTGCGTCTAGGACAACAGCATATACAGTCTCTACCAGATGGCACGGACAGTTTATGGAGGTGGATGTGTAAAGCAAACATCCTCCTCACCACTCACACCCCTCCCCGCGCAAGCCTCAAAGCAGCGCAGAGCGTTCTGCAAAGAGGAGGCTCTGGTAGTGCCGCAAGCCCTTGCCTCCTGTTTACATGGCAGCGACTGTCACTCTTTTCCCCAGAAGAAATTTTGCTGTACTCTTCGAAAAGCAAATTAGGAAAGCATTCCTGCTGGCAAATGGAATGTGTCTTCCTGCCATTGCCAGCAGTGCCAGAGAAAAAGAATTGGGGAAGAAAATCAGGGTTTTTCCCCACAGCCTCACCTAAGCTTGGGTGTTGGTACCCACCTAGAAAGAAGAGTGAGTTTAGTGCTCAGTAACAGTCAGTTTGACCCAGAGCTGGTGGGCAGAGGCCTACATATCTGGCCTGCTTTGTCTAATTCTAGAGCTGAGGCTAGAGGAAAAGGCCCTTTCTCTGCATCTTAGTATCTTCCTCCGACCCAATATGACAATAAAACACACTTACTTATTTACATTGTTTGGATCTGCCCAAATCTCATGTTGAACTGTAATCCCCAGTGTTGGAGGTGGGGCCTAATGGGAGGTGATTGGATCATGGGGGTGAATTCCTTCCTTGGTGCTGTTCTCCTGATAGTGAGTTCCACCTCAAAAGGGAGCTACCTAGTAAAACTGTCTTGCTGCCTATCAGGGTCTTGAACACATTCAGTGTTGAGGAGCAGTGTGACCAATTTTGTGGCAAGAAAGTCCTTCCCTGTGAAAGACTATCATACCTGGCCTGACAGCAAAGCTGCCATGAATTTTCAAAAGCCAGGCCAGGCGTGGTGGCTCACGCCTGTAATCCCAGCACTTTTGGAGGCCGAGGTGGGCAGATCACAAGGTCAGGAGATCAAGACCATCCTGGCTAACACGGTGAAACCCAATCTCTACCAGAAACAGAAAAATTAGCCGGGTGTGGTGGTGCGCACCTGTAGTCCCAGGTACTCAGGAGGCTGAGGCAGCAGAATGGCATCAACCCGGGAGGCAGAGCTTGCAGTGAGCCAAGATGGCGCCACTGCACTCCAGCCTGGGCGACAGAGTCAAACTCCGTCTCAAAAAAAAAAACACACGCACACACACACAAAAGCCAGTCCAACTGGCAACCAGGAGGACTGTGTGAGTCTCCAGTACCCCAGAAAGGTAATAGAAAACTAGTCTTTGAAAATGACACATTTTATATGAGAAAGGCATTGGTATATACTAATGTTTTCATTCTTCAACACGTGATGCCACAGCCTCCTAATGTCTTCTGGAAAGACCTCTGTCACTCACAAGCATGGTCATGGCCAGAGGAATTTAACCAGAGGGCATTTAGCAATTCCTACGGCTACAAAGAGGGCACCACTCATTGTCTACCAGACCCTCATCCAAGTGCTTTCATTAATTTATGTCATCCTCCAGTCCACCCTATGATGTCAGCACTTTATAATCATCCTCATTTTCCGGTAAGGTGACTGAGGCTCAAGGTTAATGTCAACTGGAGATACTTACACCTGGAACATGAAGGGAGAGAGAAACAGACATAAACAGAAAGAGATCTGAAGATAACAGAAAAGCAAGGAAATACCAGTAACTAGTGTCATGTTACCTCCCTACCAACTGAAGGGAAGTCCATTCAGATGATTAAAACATCTTAGGTATTCAATAGCTTATTTCTAGATAAATTATTTTTTATTTTAAAATACAAATAGAAACATAAAATAGACTAAAAACGTGGTAATTAGTGAAGGTTCTTGTAATTGCCTTTGGATGTGTGAATTTGGTGAGGCTACAGCCCCCAGTGAGTCAGTTAAACCCTACTCTAGGGGTTGCTGGGAAGGTATTTTGTAGATACCAGTCATGTCCATAGTCAGTTGACTTTATTTGTTAAGGGAGATTATCTGAGATAATCTGGGGCAGCCTGATTCTGTCAGTTGAAGGATCTTAAGAGCAGAACTGAGACTTCTCTGAAGAAATTCTGCCGGTGCACAGCAACTCCAGCTCCTTCTGGAGACTGCCCCACAGATTTCAGACTTGACTATCCAGCCCATGGTTACATATCCAGTTCCCTGCAATAAGCCTCTTAATAACTGTGTCCTGCTGGTTCTGCTTCTCTGGTTCAACCCTGACTGATAGAGTTGTTAAAATGTTATTGTAATTAATGTATAAGAATGAATTAGTAGTATATTGTGCTGCTAATAAAAGCTAGTACATTTAAGTGGTTTTAAATTTTTCCCTGCGTTCCTGTTTACCTATGAACTTACACTCTCTCAGAGAAAGGACTCAGAAAATCATCTGCTAAGCCAAAGTAAACTCTAAATGTAAATTCCATCTGAACAAATTATTAATGAGTGGAGTCGTAATAAAGTTGCAGAATGTCAAATGAGAGAGAGTGAAAGATGCACCTTCCCTTTGATTTAAAGCACGTATTCACACAAACACACACACTCAACACATTTTAGAAGAAATCTATCTGATTCCCATGGATATTTTCATTTATTCTAACAGCATTCACTGAATGCCAGTGACATCCTGAACACCTCTCAGCTTTATGACTCTATTAGTTCTTTCTTGCACTGCTATAAAGAAATAGCTGAGACTGGGTGATTTACAAAGAAAAGAGGTTTAATTGGCTCACAGTTCTGCAGGCTCTACAGGAAGCACAGCGTCTTCTGCCTCCGGGGAAGCCTCAGAAAACTTACAATCATGGCGGAAGGCAAAGGGGGAGCGAGCACTTTGCATGGCAGAGCAGGAGGCAGAGAGGGGTGAGGGAAGATGCCACACACTTTTAAATGACCAGATCTCACCAGAACGCACTCACTATCAAGAGAACAGCACCAAAGGGGAAATCCACCCCCATAATTCAATCACACCCCATTAGGCCCCACCTCCAACATTGGGGATTACAAGTCAACATGAGATTAGGGTGGGGACACAGATCCAAACCAAATCAATGACTGTGCATGTCATTCAACATCTCTACATCTCAGGTTCCTCATCTGTAAAATAGGGATACAAATTATACCAGCCTTGTGGGACCACAGTGATGATTAAGTTAGTTAAGGTTTCCAAAGTGCTTAGAATAGTCTGACACGTGGTGTGCAACGTCTATTTTGTGAGCTGGGGAAGCTGGCAAGGACTTCACAGAGGAGGTGCTGCTAGAAAGACTTGGATTAGGGAAGGAGCACGAGGTACTATCCTGAATCATGGGCAGACCGGTTGAGTGAAGCTTGGAGGCAGGAAGGAAGCAAGCTTGTGATAGTAACGCTAATTAAACCAGCCTGCCTGCCATGGATGGTTCTTACCAGAATGCCCGAGAGAGAAGGTGAGGGCCAGATTTTGAACAAAGCAAAGCCTGGATTCTACCTCTAAACCACATAATCGAGATATCTTAAACATGACAGTTCATGTTTTTCAAAAGGATTTTGTGGTTAAACAAACTTGGAAAACAGGGTTAAAAAAAGGCTAACAGGTTTCTTTCAAGCAGGATTTCCCCCAGTGACCTTAGTCTGCTAAGACACTGCCAGAGGGAGCCCACAGGCAGCAGTTCCCAAAATAGAGGACAGAATCCTCTCGCTTCAGAGCATGTCCCGGGAAAACTGTTCCAAGGTGCACACTCCTGCAAATGAGGTTTATATTACCTATATTTTCTGCATTCTTGATGCTCTGGCGTCTGGGCCTTGCTGACAGGGGAGAGACTGCCCCTCTCGGGGCTTGCCAATTCTTAGGGACAGCAAACAACTCACCTGGGAAACTAACAATCCAGAGCCAACACCCACCACATCTTCCACCTGGCACACACACCCTGGAGACAATGTTCCTCTGCACTAATCATCTAAGAGCCAGGTACCAGACAACTAGGGACAGCCTCTGTAGCCCAGAACCCACTGAAATTACTCAGGCTTACCAATCCTAAGCCTGCCTAGCCTTGCCTTTCCTGTGGAAGCCACAATAAAGCTTCCTGCCCACACTCTGCTCCCCCTCTCTCCTGCCTCCGGACCCACCCTGGTACTTCCTCGTGGGGCCCAGCAGGACGCCTGCCCCCTCCTCTTGGGAACTGTTAGTAACAAACTGTCTTTTCCATACCAATCATCTCCCAACCTGTTGGCCTTACCATAGCTCAGTAACAATAAAACTACAATTTAAAATACTGGTGTTGGCAAGAAAGGGCTTTCAAAGACATGTAAGCAAAAGAGTAACATCATTATGTTGTAGAAATACTCATCTCACACATCCTGTCTACACCACATTTTGAATTCCCAGAGCATTGTTAGAGCCCCAGGAAGCCCAATACCGAACTGAAATGTTAATGGAGAGACACAGGGGTCTGGGGAGCCTGAACCCCCACATATTTGGGAGAAGTCCTGCTAAATGTGATGAGACTTTGGGAGTACAGCACGTCTGAAAGAGGGCTGTCCCTTTAACCCACCTTGGATACCCTGTAGCCAGTTGCAGCTTCTCCACTGTGTTTAGGTGATTCTAGAGGTCAGAGGTCATCAGAACCTGTGATTCATCTGCAACTTTGCAAATGGAGGTACCCCAAGGACTTGCTAAACAAACCCTACCTCCGAGCACTTCATTGCCTCATTTTTCTTATCAGCAATATAAGGAGGTTGACTCATTTTGTGAAATACCTTCCGGCTCTGAAATACTGTGATTCCTATTCTCTCTACAGAGCTACTAATTCCAGCAAATTTTATAATCCTATAAAAATCACTCTAAGTCACAAATATCAGGATTGCTGTAAAACTTTTCTAAGTCTTTTTGTTCTTTTCTATATGATGCCAGTGCTCCAAAGGGCACTTCTCTTTTGTGAGTTACAATTACCCCTACTATTTATTGTGAGCCAATTAAAATAAATACTGTACTTTGGAGAAGGAAATGTACTTTTTTTCCTAGACCCATGCCAACCTTCATTCCACACCTTACCGCATCATTTAATCAACTGTGATTTGTGTCTACAGTTGGAAAAGACATTAGGGAATTAATGACTCACCGCCCAACCAGAGCTCTTTGAGGTCAAGAGGGCACAGGCTGCACCCCCTCTCCCATGCAAAAGAGCACTTGGCAGAACCCTGAATGGGAACTGCAGTGAAAAAAAAAAATAAGGAAATGAATCACTGGGCTTGACCAAGACTTACTAGTTCTGTCTCCAAATGAAGAAACAATGACAAAACTGCTGGTTGTCTGATAAACAAATCAGAGCCAAGAGTGGGAGACAGAAAGATTTTAACTGTTACCTTCTAAAGGGAGAAATTTGCAACCTGATAGTAGGTGCTTCCCTGGACTTCCATGAAAACCAGCTACCTGTCATTTGATCTGTGTGTGGATCTCAGCTTTCTCATATATAAAATGTCAGTTTGGAGACAAGTGGTATTTCAAATTAAATGTCTTCTTTAGTCATTGAAGATGGAGCTCGATACTGAATCCTTTGACCATGCTCTTTTTTCAATACAGAGAATAGATGCCCAGGTATTACTGGATTGTAACAAAGCCACCAAAGAAGTATGCTCATTGCTCAAAGAAAGATGTGTGCAAAGGGGGAAAAATAGCCTTACGGTCAGGAGCATTAATCCCACCTAAGCCAGTCAAAATTGGAATGCTTGACAGCACAATTTGAAGGAGAAGGAAATGAGCAAAGAAGATGACGACTGACATTTAGCTTGGCCAGTGGGTTATTAGTCATGAGAAAGAAAGGCAAAAGCAATAATAAAGTAGAAAAGATTTGCCCCATTAGTCAGCAGTGTAAAGAAGCAGGTGTAAATGACAGCACTGAACATTGGAAGACGTGGACCATGTCGGAGAGATTGAACCTGCGGAGGCATTCAACTGTTTTAGTTAAACAATGTTGTAATTATTCTTACACTCTTGTAGGGCCATCACTATATATATTTATTCAATATTTATTTATTGAACATCTACTTATACATAACTACTTTAATCACTTTAGTGCCTATAGAGACAAATAATTTCTGCATTTAAGAACTTTTCTGTCTGGGCGCAGTGGCTCATGCCTGTAATCTCAGCACTTCGACGGGCTAAGGCAGGTAGATCACCTGAGGTCAGGAGTTCAAGACCAGCCTGGCCAACATGGAGAAACCCCATCTCTACAAAAAATACAAAAATTAACTGGGCATAGTGGCGGGCACCTGTAATCCCAGCTACTCGGGAGGCTGAGGCAGGAGAATTGCTTGAACATGGGAGGCAGAAGTTGCAGTGAGCCAAAGTCATGCCACTGCACTCCAGCCTGGGTGGGTGAAAGAGTGAGACTCTGTCTCAAAAGAAAAAAGAAACCTTTCTGTCAAGTAAGGGAAACAGCTAATGACAACCCACTGTAAGTACTATTGCACTTATAAATAAAAAGAACAATGAGCAAAAATATGGTTACCAAAAATCTTATGCTCAAGGTGAGATGAAAGCTTGCTTCAAAGAACAGATAAGATTTTAACAGGCATGTTGAGAGGAAAACTATTATAGGAAGATTAAATAGAAAGAGCAAATGTATTCCTTAAAATGGTTTACAAAAGCCTTCCAAAGTCGACCTCACCACTCACAGTGCCTCACTGTCTATATCCCAGCACTTCGGGAGGCTAAGGTGGGAGGACTGCTTGAGCCTGGGAGGTCGAGGCTACAGTGAGCCATAATCTCACCAGTATACTTCAGCCAGAGTGACAGAATAAGAATCTGTCTCAGATAAAAAAAAAAATGCTGATCTCCACTTAAATTTTCTGCTCATAATTCTCCCCACTCACCAAACTTCTTGCATCCTCCTATTTGTCATGTTTTCTGAAACCTCAGGACCAGAAACAGGCTTTTTTTCCTAAACTTCTATACCTAGAAAACTACTGATTTCCGCTAGAACAGAAAGTAATAATTTCAGGCTTTGAAGTCTATGCTGTGTGACTCAACTATTCAATTCTGCTGTTATGGTGTGAAAATAACCATGAACGATATATAAATGAATGAGCAGGCCGTGTTGCAATACAACTTCATTCACAAAAACAAGAAGAGGATT
This sequence comes from Piliocolobus tephrosceles, assembly GCF_002776525.5. Lineage (NCBI taxonomy): Eukaryota > Metazoa > Chordata > Mammalia > Primates > Cercopithecidae > Piliocolobus > Piliocolobus tephrosceles. The sequence goes on from NC_045451.1 coordinate 9,144,835, forward strand.
GGATTTGGCCCACAGGTCGTAGTTTGCTAACCTCTGCTGTAGTGCAACATCACTCTCTCCTGGAAGGGAATGATGTTTTTAGTCCCATGAAATATATATGCCACCCTATGCAATGCAACTGTCTCATGTACTATTGGTTGTTTAATTGAAATTCAAATTTAACTGAGCGTCCTGTGTTCTATCTGGCAATCCTAATACATGTCCATCAGAACTTCCTGTCTTCATAACAGCAATGCCAAAAATCCTAAGTGCTCAATTTCTGGCAAAACATGTGCGTCTCTCGCTTTTCTCCAGCGAACGTTTCCCCCATCCCTTCATCTTCAGTTCCCATTCCCCCAGACTCTCTCCCCTCTGCAAGTTTGTTAATTGTTTTTAGAGAATGAGAAAGTAATTTTCATTTCTTTAATGGGTGTTTAAACAATTAAGGAATGTTTGTCATGTCAGATACAGAAAGTAACAGTCTCAAGATTTCCTCCTTCCCTGGGTTTTACACCATTGTATTAATCTAAAAGCTACCCATTTGATCATCTCCTTACAATTCTCACTGATGATTCAGGAGCTGTACTGTCTGTGGTTGGATTTGCTGTGATAACTTATCTCCATAGGACAGGAATTTATTAACTGGTTGCATTTAGATTGGAGCTGTTTTCAAGAGTCTCCTCATCTTTTAGAGTAAACCTCTTATCTCCAATGCAGAACTAAAGACTCTGCTTCTTATGAAAGAAATCACAGGCACCAGCTACTCTTGAATGTTTTCTTGTTGTGGGAGGTGGGCAGTGGGACAGGAGTTAGGAACTGAGCGGAGAGGAATCTTGGAACTCGCAGGCTCTGCCGGCCGCAGTTCTCTTGGCCCCTTTCTTCTCAGCCGCTGCGTCATAGCTCTCTCCTGTGTGTCCTCCTCATGTTCAGGTAACTCTGTCTCTGCCCTCCTGGTTGTTCACACTAACATACACCATTTATATTTTAAGGGAGCTTTAGTGTGTGTTTTTACCTGCTCTAGCACAGGTGCCTTCTGGCCGCTTCCACCCAAAAACTCCTTCAGCTTCGACGCTGCGACGTCTTCCTGCCCCTCCTATGATGGTGGTCTTAACAGTAACAGTATGGCTGTTGGGAGGTGGCAGGGGAGACTTAGGGTCAATCCTGCTCTAAATCACTGTCATAGTCACCTGCAGAATATAACTAATATTGAAACCCACAGAGATGAAACACCCACATTTCCAACTCAGATTATAAAGCACAAATCCTGCTGTCTCATCTCCCACCTGCCTCCCACCACCTATCCATAAGCTGCCCTTCATGCTGCTGGAAGAATGTTCTTTCTGAAACATCAATGCTCACCGGTCTCTCCTGTGCCCAGGACCAGCCTCAGTATCTAGTGGCTGCAGGGCGGAATCCAGGCTTGCCTTCACGGGCCCCTCCTTTGGGCATCTCTACTGGCCCAGCCTCATTCTTCAGTGCAATCCACAGTCAACTTCACACGGCTGTGCGATCTTCAAGTGTGAGTGTGTTTTCTGTGCCACTCACTCTTTCATCCATTCGGTCAACAGATATTAACTGAATATCTGACTTAAGTCAGACAGTGAAACACACTGGGGATAAAGTGGAATGAACTTACAGTCCATTGGCGGATGAAGAGAACTGAACAGGGTCAGACAGACTGATGAGAGCCCAGGGAGCACATAGGAGGAACAAATAATTCAGAGAGGGAAGGACGTTCTAGATTTTTCTTTGCTACATCGGGCAACTCTGTGTGTGTGTGTGTGTGTGTGTGTGTGTGTGAGTGTGCGTGTGTAACTCTAACTTGTAATGTGGAGTCATCCCAGCAAAGATGCCTGGTCGAGGTCTCCCTATTTTTATCTGTGTCCTCTTGTGTTCCCTACTTTATCACTGCCATTTTGCCTATTACCATTAAATTGCTTTACAAAAAATAATACACCTATTCTCCAGATTACTCCCCAAAACACATTTAAATACATTGCACCTAGCCAGCTGCAAATTTTCTATTTCTACTTGGGCCTGGGAATTATAGTATCCACCAATAACAGTACATACAGATACCTGACATTTGTATTACAGATGGAATTTGACACATTTATTGCTCTCAGACCAAAGATATTCCTGGAGAAATGAATTTTAATTTATTTCTAGCTATTTTTTTTTATTACCAATAGACAATTACTTAGATAGCATCTTGAGTAAACGCACCCCTTGTATCCTAAGCATCCTTTTTAGCCAGCTCAATGGATGAGCAAACACGTTGCCTCCTCCGATAAATGGGTTGCCCTTAGATCCCAGCATCACGATCCATCTCTCAGGCCTGCAGGAAACTAGATGCTATCACGTCAAGTATTTGCTTTATTGGTCTGGGGAAAATTAGCTCTTCAATTTCAAGCTTAAGGCTCCCAGGCAGAGTTGTGTTCTAGAAAGATATATTGCTCCGTGTTGCATTGAACCTGAATCCGTAATCTCAGAGGAGGGTGGGGCCAGCCGAGCCTCCAGAATTCGGCTCAGGCAACAGCTCCATGGTGGCAGGACAGCAGGTGGCACCTCTGACATCTCCTGAGCCTCCTCTCCATGGGACTCTCATCGATGAATTGACCAATAACGTTTTTTCTAGTAAAATAAAATCATTTAAATGAAATAATAAAGTAAAATTGGGGAAGGTTTTTGAGATTATTTTCTTTAACCAGAATTCCAATACTTTTATATACTGTATAATTTTAATGTTCTCTTAATTGTCTTTTCTTTTAGTAGTAGTAGTATTTTGGGTTTTGTTGTTGTTGTTGTTTTTGAGACAGAGTCTCGCTCTGTCACCCAGGCTACAGTGCAGTGGCACAATCTCAGCTCACTGCAACCTCCACCTCCCGGATTCAAGCGATTCTCCTGCCTCAGCCTCCCAAATAGCTGGGATTACAGGCATGTGCCACTACGCCCAGCTAATTTTTGTATTTTTAGTAGAGATGGGGGTTTCACCACGTTGGCCAGGCTGGTCTCGAACTCCTGACCTCAGGTGTTCCACCCGCCTCGGCCTCTTGAAGTGCTGGGATTATAGGCATAAGCCACTGTGCCCAGCCCAAAGCCACCGCGCCTGGCCCTGTTCTCCTAATTTTCAAAAATAAAACACTCCCAGAGATTTAAGGATATTAAAAAGGTTTTGAAGATAAATTCTAACTGCGGCTACATCTGGAGGGAGAGATTATGGGATTAGCTCTACTGTTTTATTTTCTAAATTTTGTATGTTTGAATTTCTTTTAGAGATAATATACTTTCTCAGAGTACACATACATTTTTTGCAACCAGAAAAAGTAATTTTCGCAGGTTGCAAACTTCCTAATTCCTGTTCTATGTAAAGCAAACTCTCAGTGAATGTGCATCACATATATTTTTGCCTACACTATGATGCCATGCTCCGATAAATGCTCCATAAATATTAGTTGAATCAAATACTCAAGAAGGAATCAGCATGTTCCTGTCACCAGGAGCACTGTGTGTAGGGTAGGTCTGGCCGTCACTGCCTGGTCATCGTTGCATAGCTGAATGCAGCTAAAACGAATGGAAGCGAAGAGATGAGACACTACAGAATTGGAGTCTCTGAGGGCTGTGCCGAGCCTCTGCCCCTCACATCCCACAGCCCAGCACTAACTAGGTCACACTGGAAGGCTGTGCCTGAGAGTGCCTTCGGGTGTTTGTTTGTTTCTTTTATTTTATCTTATTTTTTTAGACAGGCTCTTGCTCTGTTGCCCAGGCTGGAGTACAGTAGCGTAATCATAGCTCACTGCAGCCTCGACCTCCTGGGCTCAAGTAATCCTCCTGCCTCAGCCTCCCAAGCAGCTGGGACTACAGGCCACACCATCACACCTGCTATTTTTTTTTTGGTAGAGATAGGTCTTACTATGTTGCCTGGGCTGAACTCCTGGCCTCAAGCAATCCCCGCATCAGCCTCCCAAAGTGCTGGGATCACAGATGTGAGCCACCTGGCCTGGCCTGGTTGTTTTCCTTTATAGCCACCTCAGCCCAAGCCGCTGCCTTTCTCCCTGCTGCCGCCCTGTACAGCCCTGGCTTCCTCCCCGCTCCCTGATCACCTGGCAGCCCTGAGTGTAAAACAGGCTTCCACCCTTGCTTCACTGTCACCATCACTGTCACTGTCACAGTGGAATGAATGAAGCACGATTTCAAATGACACCACCACCATCACCTCCTGCTCCCCATCACCCAGGATGAGACCCACCTCCTGCGGACTGTGGTTACCTGGGCAGGAGCTTCGCCAGCCTCAGTCACCCCCTAGGGAGAGGCTCACCTCCTCTGCCTGACGAATTTGTTGAAGAGTTTGCTGAACACCTAAGTAGAGAAAAATAACGAAATGAAGCAGAGGTGTTACCCTGAGGCTTTCAGCTTTCTATTTTATAAAGACTCTGAATACAGGCTAATAAGTATTCTAGTAACAGGTGTACTTTTTCTGCTCAATGTTTATTATTCTGCTTGACTTGATTAGGGAACTCATTAAATGTATTAAAATCTGAAAGTAAAGTAAAAATAATTTTATTTTGGGATGCTCTAAGTTCTGCTACGTCACTTCTTAACCTTGAAATTAGCTAATTTAGAATTGTTTGCTGATTTTTAAATATATTTATCATGATTGTCTTTACATGTGACATAGAAACATGACTTTGTTTTCATATATGTAAACTTTATAGCAATAGCTTTCATTAATCCTTTCATTAATTTCATCCACATACTTTGAAATGCTGAATACTGGATTGATCTCTGACTGTTTTGCAAATAAAAATATGCACATAAACACACAAAACAAGACACATGAATGAAAAACTTTTAAATGGCATTTTCAGAAGATAATATTTGTCTATTTCAATTCCTTATTGGCTAGATTTTAATTAGCATTATGAGAGCTCATAAGACATGTCTACTAATGTTTCAATGTTTTGAAGAAAATCCTGTTTAGGCTGGGCACGGTGGCTCACACCTGTAATCCCAGCACTTCGGGAGGCCGAGGCAGGTGGATAACCTGAGGTCAGGAGTTCAAGACCAGCCTGGGCAATATGGTGAAACCCTGTCTCCACTAAAAATACAAAAATTGACTGGGCACAGTGGCGCGTGCCTGTGATGCCAGCTACTTGGGAGGCTGAGGCAGGAGAATCACTTGAGCCCAGGAGGTGGAGGTTGCAGTGAACCGATATTGTGCCATTGCACTCCAGCCTGGGAGACAGAGCGAGACTCCATCTCAAAAAAAAAAAAAAAGAAAAACTTGTTTACACTATGATAGGTACAAAACCATTCTGCCCCCTAAACTTCTCTTTTTTTCTAGTTAGAACAACTTGTATAGCTCACATCTGCTGAAAACCAATATAATATTCTTTGCATATTTGAAAAGCCACTTTCATTCATATACTTTAGTTCACATATTTATGAGAAGCAATGTGTTAATGAATGAGTTAAAGTTTTAAGTAATTTGGTGTCTTTAAATGAGGGATTTGTGAATGTTTCAATATCTTGACTGAAACAAATGCCATTTTTCAGTTAATCTAAGATACATACTTGGCAGCTAACTTATATCATCTTAATTGAATTTGGAAACAACTCGTTTTTTCTAATAAACTTTTTTCCCCACACACACACAAAAAGAGCCTGCAGAGCACTAGCAAGCATGCTATTTTTGTTCAAAGCCTGGGCACAAAACGAAGCTAAACCTGATTAGGAAATGATGTCAAGAGATAAAAGAAGTGCAAGATTTGCTCTCTGGTGACTCCAAGGAAAAAAGTTCCCGCAGCTCTTCAGTTGTCTAGGAGAGCAGCACTGAGAGGCTCAATCAGTGACACCTGCTGAAGATTTCCGTGGGTGAAATCAGCCCCTGCAGGCTGGGCAGCAGCGGCCTTCGCACCCCTGACACCAACGCGAGGCACCCCTGACACCAACACGAGTGCAATCCATGCTGCCCTGATGGCGGGGGCCCAGTCTAGACGGATGGAAGAGATGCAAGCAGAGGATAGGGAGAGACTTACATCAGCATCCATAGGTTCTGGAAAGTTCCTTGGTTCCCACATATCTAAGGCAATCTGCTGCCAAATCTAGAACAACCAGGGACCGTGGTGAATAACTCAAGACCCTGATGGAGTTTGGGTAGAAAACACCAGAGACAACCCTGCGTTCCCAGAGCTCTTGAGAAAGAGGAATGATGGTTAATGCTTTACCAATAGAATTTTATACCAACCTCACTTCTCAGGGACAAGCTCCCATTTTCTCGACTTGACATGAAAACATGTCGAAGACCTAGTCCACATGTCCGTCTTTCGGTGGTGGCTTCAAGTTTTTTCGAATTGGAGCCTAAAGCTAAAAGGAGGGTTAAAGGGTTGTGAGTTGAAGATTAGGAGGATGATCCTGAAACACTGAGCTGGGGAGCCCAAGTGGCTGTCCACCCAAAAGGTGGCCCTGGTCAATGGCCGGCCTGAAAAGCCGGGATGTCCTGTGTGACCAGGGCCCTAGGTATGCAAGTCTGGGGAAACCCTTTGTCAAATCCAGGGAGAACATGAAAATGAAGAAAATGTGTCCACTTCTTTTTTTCTTCTCCCATCTAATGATTGCAGTTTTGCTTGACCAAGAAGGATAGGAATTCATTGTTACCCCATCTATATTTGTTCATGTCCCAGTAAGTATAAGTGTGGGAGCTTGGCAAAGCCTCCACTTTCTGCTCCTTTTACTTTTTCTTTTTTTGAGATGGAGTCTTGCTCTGTCACCCAGGCTGGAGTGCAGTGGCATGATCTCAGCTCACTTACCCCGCCTCCCGGGTTCAAGCGATTCTCCTGCCTCAGCCTCCTGAGTAGCTGGGATTACAGGCACACATTACCACGCCAAGCTAATTTTCCTATTTTTAGTAGAGACGGGGGGGGCTCACCATATTGGCCAGGCTGGTCTCGAACTCCTGACCTTAAGCGATCCACCCACCTCGGCCTCCCAAAGTGCTGGGATTACATGCATGAGCCACCATGCCAGGCCTCCTTTTACCATTTTACTGGCGTCAACTCCTTCATCTTGACCAGTCACTCCTGTTTACTAAACCCTGCGCTTTGTAAAAACAGACACATTTTATGCCCTTTGAATGAAACTTGTTTGTATGCAAAATTCTCCCTTTGCCTCTTGTCTAGAATTATAAACCAAGCTTACTGGTAAGCCGGGCTTGTTACTGATATTATCATAGGCTTAAAACTGGCTCTAAAGGTATATCTGTGTGGTTTTTTTGTTTGTTTAATTTTAATGTTCAAAACACATTGATTTACTAAACACCTGCAATTACATAAGACAATTTCAACAAATAAAATGTATACTGAAAAAGTATTGTATACAATGGACCCGTCTCTAGGAAAAAAAAAAAAAACAGTAAGTCTTATTTATCAATTGAGGAACAAAAGTATTCTTTTTAGTTTAGTGTAGGTTTTAGAAAAACATTTCTTGGCCAGGTGCGGTGGCTCACGCCTATAATCCAAGCACTTTGGGAGGCTGAGGCAGGTGGATTACCTGAGGTCAGGAGTTCGAGACCAGCCTGGTCAACATGGTGAAACCCCGTTGCTAGTTAAAAACACAAAAATTAGCCAGGCATGGTAGCGGGGGCCTCCCAGCTACTCGGGAGGCTGAGACAGTTACTTGGGAGGCTAAGGCAGGAGAATCACTTGAACCTGGGAGGCGCAGGTTGCAGTGAGTTGAGATCGTGCCACTGCACTCTAGCCCAGGCAACAGAGTGAGACTCTGTCTCGAGAAAAAAAAAAAAAAAAAAAAAAGATGATGGAAGAAGAGACTCACTTCTGCAACAGCAGCAAAAAAGATGAAAGATCTAGTGATAAACATAGCCAAGATATACACAAGGCCTATTCTTTTTTAAAATTTAAATATGCCAGTTGAGGTGGCTCACACCTGTAATCCCAGCACTTTAGGAGGCTGAGGTAGGTGGATCACCTGAGGTCAGGAATTCAAGACCAGCCTGGCCAACACGGTGAAACCCTGTCTCTACTAAAAGCACAAAATTAGCCAAGTGTGGTGGCGCATGCCTATAATCCCAGCTACTCAGGAGGCTGAGGCAGGAGAATCACTTGAACCAGGGAGCTGGAGGTTGCAGTGAGCCGAGATCACGCCATTGCACTCCCACCTGGGTGACAGAAGCAAAACTCAGTCTCATATAAAATAAAAATAAAATAAAAGAAAAGAAAAATAAAACAAATTTAAATGCTACTGAGGGACTGTGATAAAAACTGCCGTTTGTTCCTTATGTCCCATCAAAGGGTACAAAGTTTCAGATAGAAAGGAGGAATAGTTTTGAGATCTATTGGACAACAGGCTGATTATAGTCAATAATAATGTATTATCTATTTCAAAATACCTAAGAGAGTACATTTCAAATGTCTCACTGTAAAAAAAAAAAAAAAAAAAAAAAAAAAAAAAAAAAAAAAAAAAAAAAATTCAGTAATCAAGGTGATGGATATGTGAATTGGTTTGATTTAATCGTGCCACATCATATACATATATCAGAGCAACACATTGTACCCCAGAAATGCATATAATAATGATTTGTCAGTTAGAAAAATGTAATGCAGCTCCTATATTTTAGCTGGGTGTATAGACACCCAGAATTAAAACTGTGCTTTGCAAGCTTGCTTGTAGGTAAGTATGACCTTTAGGTTAAATGCTAGAGTACAGGGTTTAAGTGCAAGTGGGATGTACTAAGGCTGGGAGAGGGCCTTCAAGACAGGAGGTAGGTCCCCTCCACTCTCTTCCTCCAGGCTGAGCATATGAAGGTGGAGCTGGAACAGCCATCCTGCCTGTAACGTAGAGGCTGTGCTGAGGATGCTGAAGTAACAAAATAGAAAACTCTGGGTCTCCAAGGATGGTATGGGGCAACCATGGAGCCCTAGACAAACCTACATTCATAGGAAAGTGGCTCTTGTTTAGGATTTGTTACTTGGTGCATCAATCAGTCACAGCTGAACTTAATTTTGATCCGGAACCCCAGTAAAAGACTTGCAATCAAGACAAGCTGACTCAGCTGTGTCCTTCTACAAGCACTCCTTTTTGTGTTCACTGATTTCACACCAATTATCAACTCCCATCCCTCCATCTCCCCATTTCTCACAAGAATATTTATTTCTATTTTATTGTATTATCCTTGAAAACATTTAAAAACAAATAACAATTTCTTAACTCATCTTCATGACTCAAGAATCCATCTTTCATATTGCTCTAAATTGTCTTCCTAGGTTAAAAATTTGACCCTAAGGCCGGGTGTGGTGGCTCACGCCTGTAATCCCAACACTTTGGGAGGCCAAAGAGGGCAAATCACGAGGTCAGGAGATCGAGACCATCCTGGTTAACACAGTGAAACCTCGTCTCTACAAAAAATACAAAGAAAATTAGCTGGGTGTGGTGGAACGTGCCTGGAGTCCCAGCTACTGAAGCAGGAGAATCACTTGAACCTGGAAGGCGGAGGTTGCAGTGAGCTGAGATCACGCCACTGCACTCCAGCCTGGGCAACAGAGTGAGACTCCATCACAAAAAATAAAATAAAATAAAAACTTTGACCCCGCCAGTCTTGTGTCTGAGATTATTCATCAGTGTTCCACCTTTTACAAACTTCAACCCTTCATCATCCGGCCCTTGGCTTTGTCTTTCACTTTCCCTCCCAATCTCCCTACACAAGATTTCATTCAAATAGAATCTCAAGATTTCATCCAAATAGAATCCCTGATGGCCGGGCGCAGTGGCTCACACTTGTAATCCCAGTTCTTTGGGCAGCGAAGGCAGTCAGATCACTTGAGGCCAGGAGTTCGAGATCGGCCTGGGCAACATGGCGAAACCCTGTCTTTACTTAAAAAAAAAAATTAGTCAGGCATGGTGGTTCACACCTGTAATCCTAGCTACGTTGGGAGGCTGAGTCATCAGAATTGCTTGAACCCAAGAGGTGGAAGTTGCAATGAGCTGAGATTGAGCCACTGCACTCCAGCCTAGGTGACGACACAAGACTCTGTCTCAAAAAAAAAAAAAAGAGAGAGAGAGAATCCCTTGCAATTTTCCCAGTGCACCGCACTCTTCATGCCTCTGTGGCTTTTCATACAGTTTTTCTCTGCCCCATGCCCGCTCTGCTCTGACCCGCTCACCTATGCATCACTCTCAGCTCATGCTAGTAACACTTCTAGGAGAATCTAGGAGAAGCCCTCCCACGTCTCTCTCTGCCCACCCTAAACTGAGCAGATGACCCTCCTTCACAGCTCATTTCTGAATTTCCTCAATACCCTGCCATAATTCCCAAATATAGTAGTCTCACCTTATCCATGGTTCTGCTTCCCTCAGTTTCAGTTACTTGCAGTCAACGCTGGTCCAAAAACAGGTGATGTAGTACAGTGAGATATTTTGGAAACACATTAACATAACTTTTATTACAGCATACTGTTATAATTGTTCCATTTTACTTTTACTTATTGTTAATCCTTTACTGTGCCTAATTTATAACTTAAACTTTTCCATAAGTATGTATGTATAGGAGAAAACATAGCATATATGTGACTACTATCCATAGTTGCAGGCATTCACTGGGGGTCCTGGAACGTCTCCCCCAAGAATAGAGCGGAACTGCTGTATCGCAAACATTGGGTTTTCATCCCTCTGTCTCATTAGAACATAAATTCCCTGAGAACAAAGACTGGACTTTGTTCATGTTTGTGTTTCAATAATAGAAACAATTTGGGTGACACAGTCAACTTTTAAAACAATTATTGAGCTAATTAATCAATCTCTAGAGCAGCTTTTTTCATACTTGAGAATTCACAGGCCAATGTAGAGTACTGCTGTTCTCTATACCCAGTGTGGGAAATACTACCTTCAAGTTACATAGCATCACTTTAAATGATCGGTGAGCATTAGTTCCATTGTTTAAAAATACAAACACAAAAAGGCTGGGCTCGGTGGTTCGCGCCTGTAATCCCTGCAATTTGGGAGGCCGAGGCGGGCGGATCACGAGGTCAGGAGTTCAAGACCAGCCTGACCAATATGGTGAAACCCCATCTCTATTAAAAATACAAAAATTAGCCAGGCGTGGTGGTGCATGCCTGTAATCCCAGCTCCTGGGGAAACTAAGGCAGGAGAATTGCTTGAACCCAGGAGGCGGAGGTTGCAGTGAGCCGAGATCACACCACTGCACTCCGGCCTGGGTGACACAGCGAGATTCCGTACCCGCCTCCCGCCACCAAAAAAAAAAATACAAACACAGGGCCTAGTGTGGTGGCTGACACCTGCAGTCCTAGCACTTTGGGAGGATGAGTTGGGAGAATCACTTGAGACCAGGAGTTTGAGGTCAGCCTGAGCAACATAGTGAGACCCCATCTCTACAAAAAAAAAATTAAAAATTAGCCAGGAGTGGTGGCATGTGCCTGTGGTCCCAGCTACTCGGGAGGCTGAGGTGGGAGGATAACTTGCACCTGGGAGATTCAGTGAGCGGTGATGGTGTCTGAGCTCTAACCTGGGTGACAGTGCAAGACTCTGTCTCAAAAAAATAAAAATAAAAAACACAGAGGCTAAAACTGAATAGTAGTACTGGGACATAAAAAGGTCACCCAGATAATCATGAACAAGTCTATGGGCTTTTGAACATTATCCCAATAAATTACTCAAGTATTTGAATATTAACTCAACATCCAATTATTATACAAATAAACACAACGTTAAAATATTCTCATTTATATTGCATATCCCTTAAAAACATAACTGTGGATTTCAATTTGAAAAGCGAGTTAATTATTATTTTTCTTAGAAGTCATATGCCCCTTATCCCAGAAAACTGCAAATTTTGCAGCATGTATATGAACGTGGTTTCATAAATGCCTCAACCCTATCATGAACCTCAAATTAATTCCTACTTTAATGAAATTTCCTAAAATGCCTTCATCTGCAGCTTACTCTGGGAGGTCAGGCTAATTTAAACACTGTAGAACACTTGCCTTTCATCCAAAACAGAATCATTGCATGGCCAAGGAACCCTTAGGAAACACGCCAGTGATTTTAACAGCCTCTTCATTTTTACTAAACTGTCTATGACGGCCTGAAAGATTGCCTCCAAGGCTAAAATCCCTGTGAGGCATTTTTTGTTCCAGGCCTGGGCTGACTGGACCTTTGGCTTGAGTTGAACCCAGCTTCTCTGCAGAAATTCTTCCAAAGACACAGAAAGCTTTAAGCTCCTTGCTGCAGCTCTCCATCAGCACTCACCTCCAGGCCATTTGAGGTCTGAGAAACTCAAAAGCCGAACAGACTCTGGGGGTAGCAAGTGTGGAGAACCTATCCAAAAAGAGTTGGCAACCATGATGTTGGAATACTTTTTAAGACATGAGATTGCCCTTGGGATTCCCTACAGACACAGCAGCAGTGCCTCTTGGCTGCTATTTGCAAGGCCCACACTTTTTGAAATAAATTACCTAGTTAGGGGAGGGGGGAGGGGGCAGGGATAGCATTAGGAGAAATACCTAATGTAAATGACGAGTTAATGGGTGCAGCACACCAACATGGCACAAGTATACATATGTAACAAACCTGCACGTTGTGCACATGTACCCCAGAACTTAAAGTATAATAAAAATAAAATAGAATAAATTATCTAGTTATAAATAATGTAAGAAAAAGCAAAACTGCCTCCTGGAAGAGTCACCAGAGGAGTGTTCAAAATTAATGCTGGGTCTATTTGGAAGAAAGGAACCTCAAAAATGTGAAGGAATATTTTGACAGTTAACATGTAGCTAATTACAGCATGTTTCAAAAGAGGAATCTGCATTTTACAGAAGTCATTTTCACAAATAAAATTACTCCTGCCGGGTGCAGTGGCTCACACCTGTAATCCCAGCCCTTGAACCCAGGAGGCGGAGGTTGTAGTGAGGCCAAGATCACGCCACTGCACTCCAGCCTGGGTGACAGAGACAGAAAGAAAGAAAGAGAAAGAGAGAGAGAGAGAGAGAGAGAGAAAAGAGGTACATGTATATGTAAATGTTAAAAGAAAGCAAAATTGAGTGCAAAGAATGGGTACAAGTTATGGACACATAAAGGAAAAAATGTGGAAAGACAAAAGAAGGGAGAAATTGAAGAGCAAAAAACGAGAAAGTGACACAGGACAATAAACAAGCATTCATGCTAAATGTATCTTACTTCAGGATGCTATAAAAAAGTTAACATAATCCCAGCACTTTGGGAGTCTGAGGCGGGCGGATCACATGGTCAAGAGATTGAGATCATTCTGGCCAATATGGTGAAACCCTGTCTCTACTAAAAATACAAATATTAGCTGGGCGTGTTGGCGTGTAGTCCCAGCTACTCAGGAGCCTGAGGCAGGAGAATCGCTTGAACTTGGGAGGCAGAGGTTGCAGTAAGCTGAGATCATACCACTGCACTCCAGCCTGGCGACAGAGCAAATCTGCGTTTCAAAAAAGAAAAAAAAAAGCAAAAAATTAACATAGGCTGGCCCTTTAAGTAACACACATTTGTTTCTCACAGTTCTGGAGGGTGGGAGGTCCAAGACCAAGGCCCCTGAAGATCTGGTGTCTGGTGAGGGACTGCTTCCTGGTTTGCAGACAGACAGAGAGAGAGAGAGAGGAAATTTATTAGAGGAATTGATCCATATGATTATGGAGACTAAGAAGTCCCACAATAGGTTTTGTACAAGCTGCAGAACCAGGGAAGCAGGTAGCATGGTTCAGTTCAAATCTGAAGGCCTGAGAAGCAGGGAGACTGATGGTATAATTCTTAGTTTGAGGCAGATGACCTGAGAATCCAGGGGGCCACTGGTGCAAGTCCCAAAGGTGGGAGAACCTGGAATTCTGCTGTCCGAGGGCAGGAGAAGTAGGCGTCCGAGCGCCAGGAAAGAGAGAGATGAATTCAGCTCCTCTCTGCCTTTTTGTTCTACCTGGGTCCTCAGCAGATTGGATGGTGCCCACCCACATTGGTGAGTGCAGTTCTTCCTTACTCAGTCCTTTGATTCAAAGGCCGGTCTCTTCTGGAAACATCCTCTCAAACCTATCCAGAAATAATACTTTACCAGCTATCTGGATAACCCTTAACCCAGTCAAGTTGACACCTAAAATTAACCATCATGAACATACAAATAAATATATATATTGGAGAAATCCAAATAAATTCTATGAATGGCACTGGTGTACTTACATTCAACGTAAACACTGGGAGAGGCTAGGGGGAAGGGTTCAGAAGATCAGAAGACCTTCCTATTCATTTCTTTGGAAAACCTCCTGTGAATCTATAATCATTTTTTTAAATATGAAAAATCTAATAGAAGGATTTTCGAAGTATTATAAGCTAATCAGTTTAAGCACACCTTTATGGATTCTACAGACATCATTCTCTTAGGTATTCCTTTTTCTACTAATTCACATTTTACACACAGAAAATTCAAGAAGGTGACACTGTTCTTCAAGGAAAAGGACATTCATATGCATTTTAATGAAGTGTACAAGACTGAGAAAAGTCTTCCATATTTTATTTTATTTTATTTTATTTTTTTTTGAGACGGAGTCTCGCTCTGTCGCCCAGGCTGGAGTGCAGTGGCCGGATCTCAGCTCACTGCAAGCTCCGCCTCCCGGGTTTACGCCATTCTCCTGCCTCAGCCTCCGGAGTAGCTGGGACTACAGGCGCCCGCCACCTCGCCCGGCTAGTTTTTTGTATTTTTTTAGTAGAGACGGGGTTTCACCGTGTTAGCCAGGATGGTCTCGTGTTAGCCAGGATGGTCTCGTGTTAGCCAGGATGTTTCGATCTCCTGACCTCGTGATCCGCCCGTCTCGGCCTCCCAAAGTGCTGGGATTACAGGCTTGAGCCACCGCGCCCGGCCTAAGTCTTCCATATTTTAATGCCTCATTTTTTTCCGATGATAAGTGATATTCACCATTGCAAAAATAATCATATGGCTCTTACTCAAATTATTTTTTATCAGAAAAAAGAAATCAGAAGTGGAAAACCAACTCGTGGTCAGAAAACCAATGGCTGCCATTTTCAGTGGGAAGCCCTATTTAAGCGGTTGGAGTCACCTTTTTAAGTCTATTAAACAGAATCTGTATTCACTGCTGTTAAGCTCACTTATCCTAATTGATAGAATTTGAGTGTTAAAGGAACTCTGGTCACCTACTAGTTTGATGAGATTTAACATCATATTTTTAAACTGTCATAAGTCCAACTGTGCAGTGTGCTGAGAGACTCTTTAGAGAGATTAGAGCATCAGAATAGAAAGGCCCAAAATAGACTCAAGTGCTATATGAGCATATAGTAGAAGATAAAAAGCATATCTGTGCAGATTTGTCGGGTTGCTTAATAAATGGTGTCGGGATATGTTTACCGTTAAGATACAAAAAGAAAAAAGATTAAAAGGTAGCTGTCCCCCACCTTCCTGCAGGCCTAGGGGAGCACAGCAATTCTGCTCCATACAGAGAAAATAAATAGGAGGTCTAGGCAGGGGCCACAAATAACATGAGGGCTCATAATTTGGGATGCTTTGAAGAGAAATCTCTATTTTTATATGAAGTCTTCCAAATTTTAGCTATTGGCAACCATGTCAAATATTTTTAAAATAGTGTGTGAAATGAGCTGCATTTAGTTTCCCAGCATTGCCATAGGGAATGACCAAAAACTGGGTGGCTTCAAACAGCAGAAACTTCTTCTCTTATGGTCTGAAGTCAAGAGTCAGAAGTCAAAGTATTGGCAGGGTTGGTTCCTCCTGGAAACTGGGGGAGAATCTGTTACCTGCTTCTCTCCTAGCTTCTCATGGTTGCCAGTACCCCTGGCTTGTAGACGCGTCAGTCCAGTCTCTGCCTCCTTCATCCTGTGGCATTCTCCTCTCTGTGTCATCTGTGTCCAAATTTCCCTCTTCTGATGAAGAGGTTACCTTTGGTCCTTGAAGCCTTTGATTTAGAGGCAGATCTATGCCTACTTTTCCCAAGAGAAAGGGAATGCTACTTTGGCAAGGATTGTGGAAATGAAGAATATTGATTGTTAGGAGCAGAAAAATCAATGGAAAAAAAAAAAACTACAATGGAAGAAAAGTTAACAGTGGAAAGTAAAGCAAAGGCTATTAATGAAAGGTATCAAATCTAAAAGTATATGGTAAGTGGACTAATTAGTGGATCATCTCTTAGATTGGCCAAAAAAAACCAGTTTTTTGTGTTTTTGATTTTTGGGGAGGGGGAACAGGGTCTCACTCTGTCATTCAGGCTTGAGTACAGTGGTGTGATCATAGCTCAGCCTTGATCTCCTGGTCTCATATGATACTCCCACCTCAGACTCCCAGGTAGGTAGGACTACAAGCATATGCCACCACAGTCAGCTAGTTTTAAAAAAATTTTTGTAGAAACAGAGTCTCACAACGTTGTCCAGGCTGGCCTCAAATTCCTGGCCTCAAGTGATCATCCCATATTGGCCTCCCAAAGTGCTGGGGTTACAGGCATGAGACACCACGCCTGGCCCCAAAAATCAGTTTTAATGGATGATCTGAAAATGAGTCAAAGGACTGCTTTAATTCACTCATCTATACTCAGATGACTCTACTCAGAGAAATAAGAATAAAGAAACGAAAGCAACAGAAGCAGCAGACATTCACTGAGAAATCTGCATATTGTCAAATTTACAGAATCATGCAACAAAATATTAGTTTGACTTTTACCAAAAACTGGATCACTTGTACTGATATAGATACTGATGCACACTAAATACAATAGAAAGTTGGGTAATAAAATATAACCGACTCACATTCACGGATTATGCATTGTATAAATGCTTCATTGTTAGTAGAACCAAAGCATCCCAAGAAAATAACGTCTAATTCCCTTTGCAATAAAATCCTACTTATATATATTAAGAAACTTCTCAGACCTTCATTCTCTTTTGAATAACCTAAAAATAACTTTATTATTTTCATTTTTCTGCATTTCTTGTGTGAATTTCCACTAAGCTAAATGAAACAAATCATTTACTTCTCAGTATATGTGAGACAACCAATTGTTACATAAAACGAAAGACTATACATTTTTGATATCAAAGGCACTCAGGTTTTGGAAATTATTTGTGAAAGTTTAAAAGAGGATAAAATAAGAAATTGCTACAAAATCAACCAAGTTCATTCAGTTCCATCCCATAATCACTTCTCAGGTGTCTGTTTTGCACTAGTTGTTGTGCTGTGTTCAGAGAATTCTAAGATGAATACGATACATTCCCTCTAGAAGCATATGTATTAGGGAGTAAACAGACACGTAAAATAAATAGAACATTTCTACGTAATGCACAAGTGCTACGACAGAGGCATTGGTTGAAATTATAAGTATTCAAATAAGGGAATTTTAAAAATCCATACACAACACATTTTCAATCAAACAAGAAACAAGGGAGATATATAGTGTTTTTTTTTTTTTTTAAATACTTGTAATAGACTGAACAATGGCTTCCAAAATGTCCACGTCCTAATAATCTCTGGAAGCTGTGACTATGTTAGGGTACACGGTAGAGGGGAGGCGAGGTTGCAGATGAATTCAGGATGCCACTCAGATGACTTAAATTAGGAAGACTATCTCGAATTATCCAGCTAGGCCCAATGTAAACATCTTTAAAATCTTTAAAAATGAAAAGAGAAAGACAGAAGGAGTCAGAGTCAGCCAGAGGGTTATGACTATGAAAGAAAGGCACAAAGAGAGGCAGCACTGCTGGCCTTTGAAATGGAGAAAAGGGCCACAAGCCAAGGAATGCAGGCTGCGTGGAGAAGTTGGAAACACAGTGGAGACAGAATCTCCCCTAGAGCCTCCAGAAATGAATGTGGCCTGGACTTCTGTCCCCAAGACCTGTTTGATAATAAATGTGTGGGGTTCTTTTTGTTTTGTTTTGTTTTGGAGACAGTGTCTCATTCTGTCACCAAGGCTGGAGGGCAGTGACATGATCTCCACTCACTGTAACCTCTACCTCTCAGGTTCAGGTGATTCTCCCGTCTCAGGCTTCCGAGTAGCCGGGATCACAGGTGTACACCACCATGCCTGGCTAATTTTTGTAATATTTTAAACATTAATATAGTAATTTATGACAGCAGCAGCAGGAAACCAACACAATACCCAAGAGTGATGAGACCTACAGGATTCTATTTAGCATCTTAAAAAGTTTTCCGATTTTAAAATTTCTGAGGTCATGATCTACTCTAAGTTCTTTTTCACCTTTTTATTGTGAGCTTTTGAAGCAGGCAAGGAGACATGGGGAAGGGAAGGAGAAACTCATATGTGTGTCCTAAGTACTGGGTGGTGAGACAGGAATCTTCCCCTAGATTATCTCATTGGATCCTCACAGAAAGTCCTGGAAAGATGATTTTATTGTCCCATCTTCACAAAGAAATGGAGATTCTGAGAGTTAAAGATATAATGCAGCCGGGTGCAGTGGCTCACGCCTGTAATTCCAGCACTTTGGGAGGCTGAGGCGGGCGGATGACGAAGTCAGGAGATCGAGACCATCCTGGCTAACACGGTGAAACCCTGTCTCTACTAAAAATACAAAAAAATTAGCCAGGCGTGGTGGCGGCGCCTGTAGTCCCAGCTACTCGGGAGGCTGAGGCAGGAGAATGGCGGGAACCCGGGAGGCGGAGCTTGTAGTGAGCCGAGATCGCGCCACTGCACTCCAGCCTGGGCGGAGGAAGGCAGACTCCTTCTCAAAAAAAAAAAAAAAAAAAAAAAACACAAGGCAATAACCCTCCCCCAGACCGCAAAGCCCTTGCTCAATCAACATGCCAGGCTATGGCAAATAAAACCCTAGGCTCCAACACATCGTGGGTTCAGGGGCCTAGGAAAGACCACCATCCTGCCCAAAGGACTCCTCAGTCTTTTGGTAGCATAGACAAAAACAGACTATTTTCTATTTAAATACCATATCTCATCAATACTAGGATTCACCTTTGACATAGTTTGTGATATGGTTAAACTTTGTGTCCCCACCCAAATCTCGTCTTGAATGGTAATCTCCGTCATCCCCACATGTCAAAGGAGAGACCAGGTCGGGGTAACCAAAGCGTGGGGGTGGTTTCTCCCATGCTGTTTTCATGATAGTGAGTTCTCACGTGATCTGATGGTTTTATAAGAAGCTCTTCCCTTTTCACTTGTCACTTCTTCCTTCCGACTTGTGAATCACAACGTGCCTTGCTTCCCCTTTGCCTTCTGCCATGATTGTAAGTTTCCTGAGGCCTCCTCAACCATGCTGAACTGTGACTCAATTAAACCTCTTTTCTTTATAAATTACCCAGTCTTGGGCGATTCTTCATAGCAGTGTGAGAATGGAGTAATACAGTTTGGATAGTTGTCTCCCCAAATCTCATGTTGAAATGTCATCCCCACTGTTGGAGGTGGGGCCTGGTGGGAGATGATTGGATCATGGGGGTGGATGGACTTCCCATGAATGGGTTAGCGCCATCCTATTGGTGCTGTCCTCACGATAGTGAGTAAGTTCTCATGAGATCGGGCTGTTTAAATGTGTAGCACCTCTCCCCCACTCTCACTTCTGCTCTTGCCATGTGAGGTGCCTGCTCCCCCATGTGATGTTCCTGCTCCCCCTTTGCCTTCTACTATGATTGGAAGCTTCCTGAGACTCTCACCAGAAGTAGATAGCAGTACTAGGCTTCACTTCCTGTACAGCCTGCAGGACTGTGAGCCAATTAAACCTCTTTTCTTTATAAATTACCCAGTCTCAGGTTTTTCTCTTTTTTTCTTTTTTTTTTTATTTTTCTTTTTTATTTTATTTTTTTTTGAGATGGAGTCTCGCTCTGTCACCAGGCTGGAGTGCAGTGGCACGATCTAAGCTCACTGCAACCTCTGCCTCCCGGGTTCAAGCGATTTTCCTGCCTCAGCCTCCTGAGTAGCTGGGACGACAGGTGCACACCACCATGCCCAGGTAATTTTTGTATTTTTAGTAGAGACAGGGTTTCACCATGTTGGCCAGGATCATCTCGATCTCTTGACCTTGTGATCTGCCTGCCTCAGCCTCCAAAAGTGCTGGGATTACAGGCATGAGCCACCGCACCCAGCCTCAGGTATTTCTTTATAGCAATGCAAGAACAGCCTAATACAACCCTTTTTTTTTTTTTTTTCTTTTTAGGGAGGGCCTCACACTGTCACCCAGGCTAGAGTGCAAGTGGTGCAGTCTCAGCTCACTGCAACCTCTGCCTCCTGGGCTCAAACGATTCTCCCACCGCAGCCTTCCGAGTAGCTGGGACAACATGTGTGCATCACCACGTCAGGCTACTTTTTGTACTTTCTGTAAAGTGAGTATTTCACCATGTTGCCCAGGCTGGTCTCAAACTCCTGGGCAAAGCAATCCACCTGCTTCAGCTCAGTGCCACAAAATGCTGTGATTACAGGCATGCACCACTGTGCCTGGCTTTGTTTTTACTTTTAATTGAAATTACAATGCATCTTATGTTCATAAAGCCTTGCAAGTATAATTGAACAACATTTTTTCCTTCTTAGTGATATATATAATTACAGAGTGTTTTACAATGGAGACTTCTCAGGGTCAGTGAGTTAGCACAGAATGCATCCCTCAGCTAAGCACTGGACTATTTTCAATATCAGGAAACATAAATCCCTTGCCCTGCAGCACAAAGAAAATGGTCACCCATTTTTTTAAATATCAACTCACAAATCAAAATGTGGGTGTTTTTTCTCAGAATTTACTCTGTGCTAAGCATGGGCAAGAATCCTTAAAAGGTCACAAAAGAAATGGAAGATGGGGCCTCTACCCTCAAAAAATCCATGTAAGAGGTAAAACTAACATGAAAAGTCGTATGACATATGACATACCCAGGGACCTAACTGGCAGCAACTACACAGAGAGATATGATCAATTACATCCACACAGTGTGTTTTCATTTTGCTTTGTTTCTTCTTTTGTTTTGTTTTTAGTATAGTCTCGTCATCAAGCTTAGTTCATTAAACTTGTTAATAGCTTATGTAAAAATACTTCCAGGCCGGGCACAGTGGCTCAAGCCTATAATCCCAGCACTTTGGGAGGCCAAGGTGGGTGGATTACCTGAGGTCGGGAGTTCAAGACCAGCCTGACCAACATGGAGAAACTCTGTCTCTACTAAAAATATAAAAATTAGCCGGGCATGGTGGCACATGCCTGTGATCCCAGCTACTCAGAGGCTGAGGCAGGAGAATCACTTGAACCCGAGAGAAGGAGGTTGCAGTGAGCCGAGATCACACCATTGCACTCCAGCCGGGGCAACAAGAGCAAAACTCCATCTCAAAAAACAAACAAATATATATATAAATATAATATATATTTATATTTATATAATATATACCTATATTTATATAATATATATTATATTATATTATATATTATATGATACATAATATATAATTATATATTATATGTTACATATAATATATTGTATATAATATATTATATAATATATTGTATTATGTATTATATATAATATATTGTATATAATATAT
>NC_045451.1:9166443-9184673 GCF_002776525.5 Piliocolobus tephrosceles
ATATATAATACAATATATTATATAATATATTATATATAATACAATATATTATATAATATATTATATATAATACAATATATTATATATTACAATTATATATACAATTATACAATACAATATATTATATATATAATATATATATATTGAATGAAGTAACTTGGTGCAGTGACTAAGTTAGCATGAAGTAACTTAGTGTAGTGACTTGACCCGTGTCCCCTAATAAGATGTTGAAGTCCTAACCCCCATGCCAGTGAATGTGACCTTATCTAGAAATAGGATCTTTTCAGATGTAATCAAGATGAGGTCATACTGGTTAGGGTGGGCCTTAAATCCAACGACTGACATCTTCAGAAGAGAAAAGACAGGGAGATTTGAATGTAGAGACACGGAGGAGGCATGAAGAAGATGGCCCTGTGAAGACGGAGGCAGGCAGAGATCAGTGTGATGCAGCTACCGGCCAGGAACACCAGGAATCGCCAGTATTCACCAGAAGGCAAAGTAAGCTTCTTCCCTGGAGCCTTTAGAGGGAGCATGCCCCCACCAACGCCTGCATTTCACATTTCTGGACTCCATAATGGTGAGACAATACATTTCTGTTATATTAAGCCACCAAGCTGATGGAATTTTGTTACGGCATTGGGTCTGAGAATGGCTCGTACAGATAACCCACGTGAGATTGATTAAAATTAAATAAAGTGTTTTTGAAAGAAAGCACTTAACCTCAAAAATACATTGTTAAAAGCTAAGGGACATGACTCAACTCTTAGAACTATCCAAATACGGCAGGAAAAAAACGTGAAAATCACAGACAAAAAAGTGAGAAATTCATGTAGATGTGAATTTATCCAAAGTAGGAAAAACAAATTGTGCAAAAAAAAAAATTAAACAATAAATAAAAAAATAACAGGGTGGCACCAAAAAAGAGCTCTTCCTCACCTAAACTCAGGTACACATTAAGTCAGAAAAAAAAAAAAAATAGCAACTATAGCAAACTACATTAAAACTAATGCAGTCTTGGCCAGGCGCGGTGGCTCAAGCCTGTAATCCCAGCACTTTTGGAGGCCGAGGCAGGCAGATCACAAGGTCAAGAGATCGAGATGATCCTGGCCAACATGGTGAAACCCTGTCTCTACTAAAAATACAAAAATTACCTGGGCATGGTGGTGTGCACCTGTAGTCCCAGCTACTCAGGAGGCTGAGGCAGGAGAATGGTGTAAACCCGGGGGTCAGAGCTTGCAGTGAGCTGAGATCCGGCCACTGCACTCCAGCCTGGGCGACAGAGCGAGACTCCGTCTCAAAAAAAAAAAAAAAAAAAAACTAATGCAGTCTTATTAAAATTACATAAAGCTATATAATAAAACTTCATAATGAAACTATAGTTTTACTGAACAATAGAGACTGGTCAATAGGAATTTACTGAGTATCTGCTACTTCTCTCTCGAATATAGAAATGGAAGAGTATCTACTTAATTTTTTAAAAAGGAAGAAAGAATTTTAAAGTAATACTGTGTGCCGAAGTACAGAGAGAGCAATACTCTAACGTGCTGATGCGTGCAAAAACAATGCAGAATATTGGACTAGTGCTAAAGAGAGACAGAGAAGTGACACTGTAGCAGTGTCTGACAGATCTCTTACCTTATTATTATAAATACATAACAATGTTTTTCCAATAAATCACAAAAATGGCTGTGCCAGCTGCAGTGACTCACGCCAATAATCCCAGCATTTGGGGAGGCCAAGGCAGGAGGACTGCTGGAGTCCAGGAGTTTGAGACCGGCCTGGGCAACATAGTGAGATCATTTCTCCAGCAAAAAAAAAAAAAAAAAAAAAAAAAAAGTGTATAAAGTGCCAAGATACAATTCATGGAAAAAAAAATTTAACCATTAGATTCGTTTTTTACTAAAAGTAAAACCTCTGATAAATTCTTGACAAGCCTTAAGAAATACCGTGAAGATAATTCATCAATTAAATGTTTGAAAACATAGTAAAGCCATCATCAATCTGGAATTATGAGTGACTCAGAACTAGTTGGGACTATGAACATGATGGAATACTAAGATGAATGTGAAAATGTCATATCAGAATATCACAGTTTAAACTAGAGCTACTTAAGCCTTTATTTACATCTCCCTAGACCATATCAGCATGGACATTCATGGAGGCACAGGAATAATAAAATTCAGCTGTCCCCACCTCTGTCTCCTGCCCTTGACATGACTAGGATTACTAGGTTCTTTCTTTTTCCAAGCTGTTCAGTGAGTTGGTTCACTTGTATAGCCAAACATCTATGACTTCATTTCATGTTTGGTGGTTAAATTTGTCGTTAAACATTTGCTGAGTATTTTTAGCTGTCCAAACTCTAGAATTAAATGCGCAACATTTGGCTCTGAAACTCCTGTTTGGCACCTTAAATTACCACTGAAAACAAGTCAGCCAGTTCACATATTATGGCTTCTGGGCAATGAAAAGATAGACAGGTGGAATCAGGAGGATGTCCGGCCTAGGACGTCTTAATTTCAAAAAGGTATTTAACATGGTAATGCATTAAGGTACACTTAAAGCCACATGGACAAATCCACTCAGTTAGTGTTAATCAGCTGGAAAAGTGATCCAGAATTCTGTACTCAAGCCCATCCTGCTCAGAATTTCAGCTAATGACTTAGATGATGGTTTACAGGATGATTATGTCAAATTTGCAAAGGAAGCAGAAATTAAGGCCTGGCCTAGTGGTTCATGCCTATAATCCTAGCACTTTGGGACCAAGGTGGGTGGATTACCTGAAGTCAGGAGTTCGAGGCCAGCCTGACCAACATAGTGAAACCCCATCTCTTCTAAAAACACAAACTTAGCTGGGTGTGGTGGCACACACCTGTAATTCCAGCTACTTGGGAGGCTGAGGCAGGAGTATCGCTTGAACCTAAGAGACAGAGGTTGCAAGGCTGAAGTGAGCTGAGATCACACCATTGCAGTCCAGCCTGGGCAACATGAGTAAAACTCCATCTCAAAAAAAAAAAAAAAAAAAAGGCCAGGGGGGGGGGCTCACCCCCGTAATCCCCGCCCTTTGGGAGGCTGAGACAGGCAGAACCCGTGAGGTCAGGAGTTCAAGACCAGCCTGGCCAACATGGTGAAACCCCATCTCTACTAAACATGCAAAAATTAGCCGGGCATGATGGTGGGTGCCTGTAATTCCAGCTACTCAGGAGGCTGAGGCGGGAGAATCGCTTGAACCTGGGAGGTGGGGGTTGCAGTGAGCCGAGATCACACCATTGCACTCCAGCCTGGGTGACAAAGCAAGACTCCTGTCAAAAAAAAAAAAAAAAAAGGGAGAAGTATAAAGGAAGGCACTAGAACCAACTGTAGCTGGAGAGAAGAAACTGAGGGACAAAAACTAGCAATAGAAATGGATTATTATCTATATTTAGTAGCAACAGTAGTGATACGAATAGTAAATATTAGTAATTAAAATAGGAATAAAGGTAAAGTAGAAAATCTAAGGTAAAAATATTCAATTGCATAACGACAAATCTTGAAGAAAACTAGAAACATTTTTTTTCAAATGTAGGTTTAAAATGAACTACATATTACTCAGGAATGGAAAACCCCATCATATATTCTCACTGATATGTGGGAGCTAAGCTATGAGGACACAAAGGCATAAGAAAGATACAATGGGTTGGGCACGGTGGCTCACGCCAGTAATCCCAGAACTTTCGGAGGCCAAGGTGGGCAGATTACCTGAGGTCGGGAGTTCGAGACCAGCCTGACCAACATGGAGAAACCCTGTCTCTACTAAAAATACAAAATCAGCTGGGCGTGGTGGCACATGCCTGTAATCCCAGCTACTAGGGAGGCTAAGGCAAGAGATTCGCTTGAACCTGGGAGGCGGAGGCTGCGGTGAGCCAAGATTGCGCCATTGCACTCCAGCCTGGGCAACAAGAGTGAAATTCTGTTTCAAAAAAAAAAAAAAGAATGATACAATGGACTTTGGAGACTTGGGGGGAAGAGTGGGAGGGACGCAAGGGACAAAAGACAACAAATATGATGCAGTATTTACTGCTTGGGTGATGGGTGCACCAGGATCTCACAAACCACCACTAAAGAACTTACTTGTGTCACCAAATACCACCTGTACCCCGATAATTTATGGAAAAAAAATCTACCTTTAGCCTAATGTGAAGACTCCTCAGAAAACAACAGAATAATGGGAAGCTCTAATTTTTATATTAGATAAATAAAAATAAGTGCTATTCATTTTGCTGTTAAAAAATTAACTACATATTTAATATGTACCATTTCCATGTCATACATAGTTTTTTTCGAAGTAAGAGGTTAGTATATATTCATAGAAGTATAGTATATTTATTGGCCGGGCGCGGTGGCTCACGCCTGTAATCCCAGCACTTTGGGAGGCCGAGGTGGGCAGATCATGAGGTCAGGAGTTCGAGACCAGCCTGACCAACATGGTGAAACCCCGTCTCTCCTAAAAATACAAAAATAAGCTGGGCATGGTGGTGGGTGCCTGTAATCCCAGCTACTCATAAGGCCGAGGCAGGAGAATCGCTTGAACCCAGGAGGCGGAGTTTGCAGTGAGCTAAGATCGCACCATTGCACTCCAGCCTGGGTAACAGATTGAGACTCCATCTCAAAAAAAAAAAAAAAAGAAGTATAGTATAGTATATTTATTAGAGGTAGTTTAGTCTCATTATATCGGTATTGCTCAGAACACGTTTTCTGTTGTAATCACCTGTTAAGGAAGAACACTACCAAACTGTAGTGCTTTTAGAAGTGCATCAACAGCATTGAAAAATACAGATTTACAGCCAACAGGTACCTTGAAGATCATAATTCCAGGATAAACAAATTGAGACTATTGAGATCCTATAAGACCGAAATAATACTACCTGTATTTATTGGGGTTTGTTGCTAAAAAGGAGTAACATGGGACTGGGTAATTTATTAAAAAAGAGGTTTATTTGGCTCATGGTTCTTCACACTGTACAAGAAATGTGGTGCCGGCATTTGCTTCTGGTGAGGCCTCAGGAAGCTTCCAAACATGGCAAACGGCAAAGACGGAGCAGGTATGTCACATGGTGAGAAAGGAGCCAAAGAGAGATGCCAGGCTCTTTTCAACCACCAGCTATCCTGGGAACTAACAGAGTGAGAACCCACTTATTACCAGGGGGAAGACACCACACCATTTGTGAGGGACCCACCCCTCTAAGCGAACACCTCCCACCAGGCCCCACCTCCAACACTGCGGATGATGTTTTAACATGAGCTTTTGAGGGGACGAACATTCAAGCTGTATCACCACCATTATACACAAGCTTACCCGGAGCGCAATACTCTGACTGGGTCACATAAAGAATATGTATAGGAATTAAGATTGTTCAACCTAAAAAAGGAAGACTTAATGGTGTGGTGCTGAAAGTAGAAAGGCTGTTAAATGAATAGAGAGGAAAGATTCCACATCAGCAGGGCGGACAGTAAGAACTTTACACTGGGAAGAACTGTTGGCAATGAGAGTGATAAATCTTTCAATGAGGGGAGACTGAGGTCACCAGGAGTGTCCAGAGAATCAACGATCACTATGGGGAATGCTGCAAATGTCCTCACAACACTCAGCAGAAAAGTGGATGCAATCAAATTGCCAGATTCTGAATTTCACAAAACCTTGGGGACTGACCTTAAGACACCAGTATTTTATTTTTGCACAGTAAGTACATTTACAAAATGAATCCCAAAATGATATACAATTATCACCATTTAACTAAGTATAGGATATTTTAGCACCAAAACTTCAGCTCAGAATAATGGACTGTCCTCTACATTGTCCTCCAAATAGAAATAATTTGGTTTGATTGTTGTCATCCAACCATAAATTGGTAAAAATTTGTTCACTGTGGCAGATACTCTTGCACAATGTGACATTAACTCTCCTCCCATAGAGGGGCAGCGTCTGTGTTCTTTGCTTTCAGCCTGAATAGACCTTTATGACTGCCTTTACCAATAAAGGATGGCTCAACGGAGGCTCTATGACTTCTGAGTCTAGGTCATTAAAAAAAAAAAAAAGCTATGCTCTTCCACTTCCTTTTCTTGGGGCGCTCCCTCTTAGACCCCAGCTGCCATGCTGTGAGAAAGCTCAGACAACATGAGAAGGCTACGTCTATGTTTTCCAGCCAATGCCCAGCTGAAGTCCCAGTCAAGTGTCATACATGTGAGTGATACCTCCAAGGGGACTTTAGCCCCAGCCATTGTCTAATTGTAATTGCTCAAGGGACCCCAAGCAAAAACCTAGCTGAGCCCAGTCGATCCCCAGAATTGTGAGAAATAATGATAGTAGCAGTCAGGATTCCACAGAAAAAATCCAGAATGGAAGGATAAAGATTTATTGCAAGAGTTAGCTTTGTGGTTTTGGGAGCTGGTCAGGTAGATCTGAAGTCTGTAGGGCAGGATGTCAGGAAGGGAGGCTGGATGGGTAGCTCAAGGTGACACTGCAGTCCACAGGCAGAATTTCTTCTTCCTAAGGGAAGCCTCAGTTCTGCTCTTCAGGCCTCTCCACTGATTGAGTCAGACCCAACCACATTGCCAATGACAAGCAACTTAAAGTCAATTGATTGTCGATGCTAATTACATCTACAAAATTCCTCCACAGCAACAAGCTAAATGAGTATTTGAATTGCTCTTTACTATAACCAAACCACACTCATACATAAAGCTGATCTTCAAAATAATAAAATGATTTTTCGTTGTTTTAAGTCATTAACTTTTGGGGGTGATTTGTTCTGCAGAAATAGGTAACTGGAATGATCAGCATAGATTTCCTTTGGAGGCAGAGGTGAGAGGATCACTTGAGCCCAGGAGTTTAATACCAGCCTGGGTAACACAATGAGACTCTGTCTCACAAAAAAAAAAAAAAAAAAAAAGATTGAGTAAACACTAGACGTGATGACCTCTCATTCTTCCAAGCCCAAAATGCCATAATTCACTAACAGATCGCCTATTGCAGATGTGAAATGGTGGTTCTAGTGTTCACAAATCCCTCAAAGATTTGACTGCATTAATCAGCCCTCTTAATTGATTCCTCTGATGATAAATCCATTGAGATGCTTTTGGCTGTAAATACAGTTAGCCCTGCATATTCATGAGTTCTGCATCCACAGATTCAACCAACCACAGATCAAAAATATTTGGGAAAGAAAATGCATAGTTGTGATGGTACTGAACATGTACAGACTTTTTTCCTTACCATTATTCCATAACAATACAGCATAAAAACTATTTACATAGTATTTATATTGTATTAGGCATTGTAAGTAACCTAAAGATGATTTAAAGTATACGGGAGGATGTGCGTAGGTTATAGGCAAATCCTGCACCGTTTTATAGCAGGGACTTGTGCGTCTGTGGATTTTGGAATCCGAGGGAGGTCCTGAAACCAATCCCCCACGGATACTGACAGACAAACAAATATAGAATAAATCCTAATTAAAAGTAACTTTAAGTGAATTGTATTATCTCACCTAACAAAGTCCTATTATGTGACATAAAAATAGGTGGGGTAGTGGGTTGCCGAATAGTTTTATTAAACAAATCCACAGCAACTTCAAGGACTCAGATTCTCTCTACCATTCTGTTGGGTCATTACCAGCTGTGTTTATTTTTTGGCCCAAAGGCTACTCCTCTCTCCCAACTCCCCCAGAACTGCCAGGAGCCTGTTCACCAGAGAAAATGTGATCATTATCATTCCAGCTGACTTAAGCTCACCAGGGCTTATGCTTGGGGGAACTGGGATCACGGTCCCTGAGAGCCTGGCCGGGGATAGGAAGAAAGGCCCTGATCACATGGGGGTTCTAGTACAAAAGAAGAACTTCCTTGAAGACAAGGAAGAAGAAAAGAAGGGCAACAGCTTGTCTACAGTCGGAAGGAAGTCCGTTCAGTTTAAGGATGACTTCTCATTCCGCATGGCACTGTGGAAAGTGTTCCTCTCAAGGGGTCCGACAGAGCTGTGTTCAAAACCCAAATCAGGCTGGGCGCGGTGGTTCATGCCTATAATCCCACCACTTCGGGAGACTGAGGCAGGAAGAGCCTTTGAGCCCAGAAGTTTGAGACCAGCCTGGGCAATACAGTGAAACCCCATGTCCGCAAAAAATAAAAAACTGCCAGGTGTGGTAGTCCACATCTCTAGTTCCAGCTATGTGGGAGGCTGAGGCAGGAGGATCATTTGGTCTCGGAAGCTGAGGTATTCAAACTGCCTTTGCAAAATTATGACTGAGACACTGAAAGAGATGTAACTTAACTTACTCCATCTTGCTTCTAACCTCCAAGCTGTCCTTGTTCATTCGTGGGCATAGGCTGAGCTAACTTTGGGAGAAATTTATAGCTTAAACAAAGACAGTAACAGCCCTTTCCCAAAGCAGACCTCCTTCTTGCATGGGGACTAGATTGCCTTTGTAAGACTAACATTAGCCACAAGATCAGAAATGGTTTAGAAGCCACGCAGCTGGAGGTTACAAGATTCTGACCCTCCCTGAACTGCTCCTAACATCAGCGCTTGAGATATTTTGCAGATCTTGCACTTGGCACCACCCAGATCAATAAACTGGCTCATCTGATCTTGTGCCCCCCTGCCCCACCCAGAAACTGACTCAGCCCAAGAAGACAGCTCTGACTCCCTAGGATTTCATCTCTGACCAATCAGCGCTCCTGGCTCACCGGCTTTCCCCCACCCACCAAGTTATCCTTCAAAACTCTGCTCCCCGAATGCTCAGGGAGACTGATCTGACTCACAATAAAACTCTAGTCTCCTGCACAGCCAGCTCTGCATGAATTACTCTTTCTCTATTGCAATTCCCCTGTCTTGATGAATCAGCTCTGTCTAGGCAGCGGGCAAGGTAAGCCCCTTGGGTGATTACAATTGCAGTGAACCATGATTGCACCACTGCATTCCAGCCTGGGCAACAGAGTGAGACCTTGTCTTGGAAAAAAAAAAAAAAAAAAATCCCAAATCAGCCACTTAATGAAAAGGCTCATTCTCCTCACATGCAAAGTAGGGATAACAATGACCACTTCACATGTGCACCTCAGGACTCACTAAGGAGCCAGAGTAACTGGCATCCACTGCCTGCTGATTATGCTGGGGTGCTGCCTGCAGGGAAGTACTTTACATGCATCGGCCCACAGGCTCCCCACATCACGCAGGAAGGAGGTAGGCACTTTGTTATTTTCTTTTTTTTTTGAGACGGAGTCTCGTTCTGTTGCTAGGCTGGAGTGCAGTGGCATGATCTTGGCTCACTGCAACCTCTGCCCCCTGTGTTCAAGCGATTCTCCTGCCTCAGCCTCCCAAGTAGCTGGGATTACAGGCAGGCACCACCGCGCCCAGCTAATTTTTTTATTTTTAGTAGAGACGGGGTTTCACCATGTTGGCCAGGATAGTCTTGATCTCCTGACCTCGAGATCCACCTGCCTCAGCCTCCCAAAGTGCTGGGATTACAGGTGTGAGCCACTGTGCCCGGCCTGGTGCTTTGTTATTTTCATACTGCAGATAGTAATCTGAGGTTTGGAGAAGTAATACAAGACTTGCTCAAGGTCACACAGAGCAAGGATAGAATTCATTCTGACTCCAGAGCCCATGCAATGTCCAGGAGCCCTCACGGTGCCACCTTTTGAATGCTCATCCATCTGCACTGCATGCAATGCACTGCCCTGGCCATCTAGACTCAAGGTATCTAAGCCATGAGACAGACTGAAAGAGAAATGGCAGCACATCTGTCAAAGAACAAATTCCATTTTAAAACACTGACTGTGTGTGACAGCAAGGTTGGACAGCTCCATGGGGACACAGAGGGCCCCAGACACACGCCTGCCCTCCTAGATCGTCGTTGAATTCTATGAGTGGCCATGGACAGATGGCATAAACAATTGTATATCTAAAAAGTTCAAAGCTAATATTGTCTGAGATTCATATTGTAAATATATATCCTCATTTTACAGAGAAATCCTGAGGCTCAAAGACATTGAATGACCTGCTGCTTCATGCACAGGTGGTCAGTGTTGCCAAAGCCCAGGACGAGCAGTGCCGGCAGCTGTCACATTTCCAACGTGTGGAAAGCCTTGCCAAAGCATGCGCTCTGCTGTCTCCCTTCCATGCAGCGAGGCCACACGAGGCAGATGTGGATTTGTTCCAGCAGCTTCACCAGGGAATAAACAGCAGGCATAGGCACAAATAAATAAACCTCAGGCTTGAGATCCTCTCTTTATCCAAAATCAAAAACCAATTATTTTCTTTTATTTCTTCTCTAGGGCCATCTCAGTGTCGCCCATCTGCCTGGGTCAGAAGCCCGTACTTGAGGTTCCTGCATTACCAGGCCATTTGGTAACACGAGGAGCTGATGCCCCCTTTCCGCCTGTTGTATGTTTTTTTTTTTTTTTTTTTTTTTTTGAGACAGAGTCTCGTTCTGTCGCCCAGGCTGGAGTGCAGTGGCCGGATCTCAGCTCACTGAAACCTCCACCTCCTAGGCTCAAGGGATTCTCCCGTCTCAGCCTCTTGAGTATCTGGGATTACAGGCATGTGCCATCATGCCTGGCTAATTTTGTATTCTTAATAGAGATGGGGTTTCACCATGTGGGCCAGGCTGGTCCGGAACTCCTGACCTCAAACCATCCACCCGCCGCCTTGGCCTCTCAAAGTGCTGGGATTACAAGCGTGAGCCACCACGCCTGGCCTCTGCTGTCGTACCTTGTTAACCCCAGTTGCTGCTAAGCTAGCTTGTCTGTTTCTTCACTATCCTGGCACTTTGAGTCCTACTTCCTGGCAGGAGCCTATTTTTCTTTACTTATGTCTGCTCTTCTAAACGTAGACAAACTTGTATATTTTATTTTCCTCCCCAGTTGTAAATAGCAGAATCTGGACAAGAACTCAACATTTCTATTTCAGATTACACACTTTTTCTATGTCACTATGAAGTTTCAGGATATTTTATGTGGCTTTTGTAAGAAACAATCCTACTAACATTGACAGAGTACCAGGCCCTCTGCTAGGAGGCAGGGAAACTGCATACAGCAACTCCAGCACCATCCAGCCTTGAGGGCGAGGCAGACACGTAAGGGGTGACCGTCACAGCGTGTGCTAAATGATATATTGGGAAAATCACAGAATACTGTAGCAACGCCCAGGGTGTGCTCTCACCCATCTTAAGAATGAGGAAGAGTTAACCCAGAACAAAGAAAGGCTGGTTGATGCTTAGTGTTTGGGCAGATACATTCCAAGCAAAGGGAATATTATTGGTAAAAGAAGAAAGGGGAGAGACAGCCCAGAGTCTTTGGAGAGCTGTAAACATTCAGTCTGACTGGGGTGTCAAAGCACTCAACAGAAGTGAAGTTTGGAGTTTATGCTACTGACAATGGGAATCTCTAAAAGGAGTTCAGAAAAATCTAAAAATAGACTCAAAGATTAATTCAACAAAAGGAGATGGGTGTCTGAAAATGATGCAGATGTGCTCCCTGACTCCAAAGAGCTCATTACCTACTGGGAGAGACAGATATGTAAACAAATCATTACAGAACAATTTGTTTCATTCTAAATGTAGCACACACAGAGCTGGGGACAGTGAAGAAGCCGTCACCACTGCCTGCGGAGAAGAAAGGAAGGCTTTGTGTAGGTGAGGACTGAGCAAGATGACGGATGAGTGGGCGGAAACCAGTCCTGGCAGAAGGGGTGGACCCTTGGGGCGGGACCAGGAAGGGCAGCTCCAATTCATTACCCAACGTTAAATGAATGGAACATTCGCCGTACTCTTTAAATTTCAAGAATTTCTTTTCTTTCTTTCTTTTTGAGACAGAGTTTCGCTCTTATTGCCCAGGCTGGAGTGCAATGGCACCATCTCGGCTCACCGCAACCTCCGCCCCCCAAGTTAAGCTATTCTTCTGCCTCAGTCTCCTGAGTAGCTGGGATTACAGGCATGAGCCACCATGCCCGGCTAATTCTGTATTTTTAGTAGAGACGAGGTTTCTCCATGTTGATTAGGCTGGTCTCAAACTCCTGAACTCAGCTGAGCCGCCTGTCTCGGCCTCCCAAAGTGCTGGGATTACAGGCGTGAACCACCGTGCCCAGCCTAAATTTCAAGATTTTCTATTGCAACTCCTTTGCCTCAGGAATTTGTCCCCCTCCTAGTAGAGATAGTGAAAGTTAAACTGTAACCTACATATCTCTTCTCAAGGGTTTTGAATGTTTGTTTGTAGAGAGAACACTCCATCTGGTATATCCCAGAAACAAAAGGAGCTTTTCAGCCAGATTTTCAGTGCACAGAAGCCGTGCTCGTTTCTAGAGGCTGCGTTCTCAGAAGCTTTTCTCCCTAAGCACAAAAATCAGAGGCAAGTAGGAAGAGAGGGGCTGCACCTGAGCGATCATGACTGTGCCCATCCTGCTTCTCAAACAGACTCAAAAATCAAGGGTCTTACTCACTGCGGTTAGAAAGAATCTATTGTTTTCCTTTGGCAGCATCAAACCTCACAAATAACTCCACTGAAAAGAATATTATACCTAATGTGTTCTACTTAAAGTCCAACAAATACATTAAGAGCAGAAAATTGTGGGATACAAGATTCTCAAATTTTCAGTAACACAGCTCAGTATCAGTACACAAGGTGAGGCCTTCTGGACTGAATATTTGTGTCCACCCAAAATTCGTATGTTGAAGCCCTAACCCCCACTGTGATGGTAGGAGGAGGAGAAGCCCCTGGAAGATGATTAGGTCATGAGAGAGAAGCCCTTGTCAATGGGAGTAGTGACTTGCCAAAGGGATCCTAAAGAGCTCTTGTGCCCCCCTTCCTCTTGTGAGTGCACAATTAGCTGGAAAGCCCAAAGAGGACCCTCATCAGAACCTAACATTGCTGCCTCCCGATCTCAGAATTCCAGTCTCCAAAATCAGAGAAATAAATTTCTATTGTTTATAAACTATGCAATCTATGGTACTTTGTTATAGCAGCCGAAACTGACTAAGATGTGAGGTCAAAAAAGGTGCTTTCCCTATTCACAGCACAACTCTGCCTGTGCTTACAAAGAACTGTGGTTGAAATGGATTCAGCTTCACAACATCTGCAGAAGGCCAAGTTATGTGTGGCAGTAGTAGTAGATATGTTGAACTAGGAACTGTATTAAGGGGTTGAAAATAAAGGGATGAGCCATAATTTATTCAGGAAAATGCAAATAAAAGTAGTAGAAATACCAATATTCATGAAAAGATAATATGGCATTTAATTTAAAACATCAGAGTGACTTGGTAATGATAAAAAAAAAGCCATGAAAAAAATATTACAGTGATGAACCTTTAGGTACTAAATAGCATAGTGGTAAATATATATGACAAAAACTTTGGTCTGGCCTGGTGGCTCATGCCTGTAATCCTAGCACTTTGGGAGGCCGAGGCAGGTGGATCACTTGAGGCCAGGAGTTTGAGACCAGCCTGGCCAATATAGTGAAACCCCATCTCTACTAAAAATCAGCCAGGTGTGGTGGCACACATCTGTAATCTCAGCTACTTGGGAAGTTGAGGTGGGAGAATCATTTGAATCTGGGAGGCAGAGGTTGCAGTAAGCTGAGACCATGCCACTGCACTCCAGCCTGGGCAACAGAGTGAAACCGTGTCTCGAAAAAAAGAAAAAAAAAACCTCTAAGAATACACAGATAATTTAGTGTAACTGTGATCACTGCAGACTGGTAGTTCTCACTTTGAGCAATTTTGTCCTCCCATGAGACATTGGCGACAACTGGAGATGTTTTTGGTCATCACAAATTGGACACGGTGGAGGAAGGTGCTACTGGCATGTGGTGAGTAGAAGCCAGGGATGCTGCTAAATACCTGCAATGCCAGGACAGCCCCTGCAACAGAGAGATATATGGGGCAAAATGCCAACAGTGCCAAGACTGAGAAGCCCTGGTCTACAGTATTGTATTATATACTTCTCTCAAACTGACAGGTCAAGTAGACTAAGTAGACTCTCTCCATATATTTGTGTGTGTGTGTGTGTGTGTGTATACATCTATATATATGTTTGAATATATATTTATGTGTGTGTGTGTATATATATATATATGAAGCTGGACTTAGTATACAAAGATAACTTTCACCCTGCCCAAAATATCATTATAATATGTAAATGTATATAAACATCTATACACATGCACACATAAATATATATTCAAATATATATGAAGCTGGACTTGGTATACAAAGATAACTTTCTATTCTACAAAAGATATGTATTCTCTCATATTTAAAACCTTTATGATTATATTTAAGCTTGATAGCATGTTTTCACTTAAAATTTATTATAAATCAAACACTTTATACTGATCAGCATAAATTGGCTAAAAGTTTTTTATTTCTTGAACAACATTAAATTTGATCATTTTAAGTAAGATGAAATGCCCATCTGGACTTGTAAAGGAGGAAACCTAATGAGATATAGGTTCCCATTTCTCAAGACCTGACATTGTGGAATCTGTCAGAAGTTAAGAACTAGTGCAGGGATGATGGAATCTGTCAGGACTTAGCCAAGTTCTCATAGAAGCAGAGGGAAAGGGGGAAATGTCAAAGGGTGTGAGCTTAGCTGGGCATGGTGGCAGGCGCCTGTAATCCCAGCTACTTTGGAGGCTGAGGCAGGATAATCGCTTGAACCCGAGAGGCGGAGGT
The DNA here is from genome assembly GCF_002776525.5 of Piliocolobus tephrosceles. NCBI lineage: Eukaryota > Metazoa > Chordata > Mammalia > Primates > Cercopithecidae > Piliocolobus > Piliocolobus tephrosceles. The sequence goes on from NC_045451.1 coordinate 9,181,137, forward strand.
TGCGGTGAGTCAAGACTGTGCCATTGTACTCCAGCCCGGACAACAAGAGTGAAACTCCGTTTCAAAAAAAAAAAAAAGGGTGTGAGCCCTGGTCACAGATGCTGTGGGATTGGGACAGTCATTTAACTTGGAGACCATCCTACTTCTTAAACCCTATCTGTTATCTGTTCTCTCCAGAATCGGGCTGACAGGGACTACAACAGCTGTTCCCTAGATAAGGTGCTATTAACCTTTACATTCAGCGAAACACTTCCAAAGAGCACCGATGCCCAGACGTACGTGCACTCAGGGAGCACTGGGGGCTGGAGAACGAAGGCGTGGATTGCTATGGGCGTCTTATTGCTATGGCCTGAATATCTGAATGTTTGGTTCTTCCCATACTAAAATCCTAACCCCCAAAGTGATGGTATTAGGAGGTGGGCCTTTGGGAGGTAATTAGGTCATGGGGGTGAAGCCTTTGTGAATGGGCTTAGCGCCCTTATTAAAACAGACCCCCAGAGAGCTCCTTGCTAGCACCACATGAGGTTATAGTGAGAAGGCACCGTCTATGTACCAGGAAGCAGGCCCTCACCAGGAGCCAGATCTGCCTTGATCTTGGACTTCCCAGCTTCCAGCATTGTGAAAAAAAAGCTTTTGTTGTTGTAAGCCTTCCAGTTTGTGGTACTTTGTTACAGCAGCCTAGTAAACTAACACACGTGGTGAAATCAATTCACCTCCAAGCTGACCTGGCTTGGTGCTTCCTAATCATGAATGGGATCTCTGATTTTCTCCAAACTTGAGGCTATTCTCACTCAGAAGCATTTCATCATGCATCTTCCAGGCTGTAACTTAATTGATAGGTATAGATGTATTTCCACTAACAAAACTGCTAACCTTGTGGAAGAAAAATGCTACACAGTCACCTTAAGTCTTATGCTTTTATCAGACAGACACATTTATCTGGGTCTGTGTACAAAAATTGCTTCCCAAACACGCTCTAGAGTCTCAGAGGACCAGGGAGGGAATTTGGCAGGAGACAAGCAAAAGGTGATACACAGTCCGCAGAGTGGCACGGGGGTTCTTCCGGCCCTGAGGCCTGTTGACATCACATTCGTCATCCCTCCACGCCCGGGCTCTGGCTGGCTATGGAGAATCCTCTGTGAGAGGGAGGACGTTTGCAGGAATAATTTTCCTTTTGAACTCTTTTGACATTAGGACCTTATTCCAGGCTGCCTCATTTTCCAAACACTGAAAAGATCAGGACTGAAGCAGTAGAAGGGGCTTCAGTGGGAAGATGTGTCAGCCACACCGTGCAGCTATGTTGCAGTGTAGTTACATGAGCTGTCCCTCATACCAAGCATGGAAGTTAAAATAAATAAATAGGCCGGGCACGGTGGCTCAAGCCTGTAATCCCAGCACTTTGGGAGGCCTACACGGGCAGATCACGAGGTCAGGAGATCAAGACCATCCTGGCTAACCCGGTGAAACCCCGTCTCTACTAAAAAATACAAAAAACGAGCCGGGCGAGGTGGCGGCGCCTGTAGTCCCAGCTACTCGGGAGGCTGAGGCAGGAGAATGGCGGGAACCCGGGAGGCGGGGCTTGCAGTGAGCTGAGATCCGGCCACTGCACTCCAGCCTGGGCGACAGAGCGAGACTCCGCCTCAAAAAATAAATAAATAAATAAATAAAAATAAATGAACAAATCAAAAGGAGTAGGTGTGGTGGGGAGGGGAAAGAGCAACCACATGGATCATGCACTTTGGGAAGAGAAAATAAAAGACGAATGCGTTTTCTTTTACCAAGGAAATATAAATGACATGTTCAAGACCGTAGCAACCAATCTAAGTGTTGCCATTCTCCAAACACACAGATGGACCCGGGAGTGAGAGGGTGGAGACAGCAGTAAGTGTGTTTTTCTGTCTCATTGGAAATGTTTTTCCCGTTGATCTAGCAACACTGTTACATCAGTACAAATGCCCACAACCTTAGGAGAGTTAGGTTCAGGCCCAAAGTCCATTTTTTTGGTTAACCATTAGCCAAGACTGTTTAAACCAGGCCATTAAGCAATAATGTAACATGCAGCCACCTAATATGCTTGGATATCTGTGTAGTCCGAAGTGCTGTTTCCTTTGCGTTTCCTTAAATACCAAATTCATTTGCCTTTAGAGAATGAATTTACATTTTTAAGTCTATTTGATTGTTGGATTTTTACTTAAAAATAGTCTTCATTAGAATAGTTTTATTAAAAAATATAGTGGCAAAATTTCAAATTATTTCAAAACGTTTCATGCTCTACGTCTCTGTTCCCAGCTCTGTTCCAGTCACCTCAAAGAGACTCAATTTGACTTCACATTTTTTGTAGACAGATGTATCCACCAGCTGACACTGGATAAAAGAGCCCTTTCAATTACTGTCCCTCTGGGCCAAATGGTAAAGTCACCAGCCCATGAACTGGTCATCTCCCTAGTGAAACAGCTACTTTGTCTGAGGTCTATACCCTGAGGTTCGTCGTTGCACAACAGGAAAATTTAGGATATGGACACACACAAGGAGTTTAGAAGCAAATGTTTAAATAGGTAGAAGAGAAAGAAAAACAGATCTCTCCACAGCGAAGGCAGTCTCCCAGTGGAAAGGACCAGTCAGGTTAGAGGAAGCCGTGTCTGATTTACATAGGGCTCACTGATTGGTTGGATCAGGTGTGACGTTTAGATAGCGTGCAGGGAAGGCTGGTGGCCCCACCCTAATTTTATTATGCAAATGGATTTTCCAGTTGATGGGTGCCATCTTATCTGCTCTTTACTGCACCTGTGACTGACAAAGGGGAGGGAGGATGGCGCCGCCATCTTGAACATGTCTAGTCCTAGTTCCTGCAGGCATTCACTTGTCTGTGTCTGCAGCTCGACTTTATAGGCTGCTCTTTGTTAGAAAATGATCTGGGGCTGCTTTTCATGAAAAAGAAGACAAAGCCTTACTGAGGACTCCCATACCTTTGTTACCTTCCTAAATGACTTCTTAACTCCTGTATCATTAGCAAGGAAAATGTCAGCAAAGAGGAAACAGAAATACGTGGCGGAGTGACAATTTGCACTGAGAACAAAGTTTAACCAAATGGAAAAGCCAAATCATTGGTTACAACTTTACTTTACAGTGGAGATTACAAGTTCTTTTCATTTATCCAATTAACCAAGTGCCAAGAGGGTTTTCATAAAATTACGTTGCATTATTCTGAAGGGTACAGAGTTGTACTCTCTGGTACAACTTTTCCCAGATGCCTAGGTTTACAACCAATTTAGACTAAAGCTAAATTTTTTTTCACTTGCCTTTTACTTGATTCAGCACCTAGATAGGATGTACATTTGCTACTTAAGAAATACCAGAGGTCAATCCTGGCGAACAAGGTGAAACCCGGTCTCTACTAAAAATACAAAAAAATTAGCCAGGCCTGGTGGCGGCGCCTGTAGTCCCAGCTACTCGGGAGGCTGAGGCAGGAGAACGGCGTAAACCCCAGAGGCGGCGGAGCTTGCAGTGAGCCGAGATCGCGCCACTGCACTCCAGCCT